>NW_024540289.1:0-296239 GCF_016647625.1 Suillus subalutaceus | reverse complement strand
TGCTAGCAATCCTAAGACGTCCTGCTATTCCTTCTTCTTGTTTGATAACCTTCGTTTGAGTCCTAGTCTCCGCCCCTACGTTTATTCGTTAAAAGGGTTGTGACACTGTTAAAGATTTATTATTTATTGATGTCATAGTACAGACTCCAGAGAGAGAGAATATCTGGGGCGGTATTTAATGCTGGTGTTAGGTATTTTCTACGGAGGTGCTACTTGCCAATTATCAGGGCCGACAAGCTTTCCGAAATCTTGTTATCACATTCTTATACTATAGTGCTAGTATCGGCTAGTGGTCCGCACTACATCAAGTTAGAGTGACCCGTGACTCCAGTGTGAATGACTGATGCTCACAGGTGAAGCAATTTTACGCTCAGGTCTCGCGGTGATTAAACAGGCGAATTCCCTAGCTCCGTGCTCGGAGGACTCATGCATATAGGGGACTTGGACAGGTTTTATTGCGAACCGAGAGACAGAGGTAGTACATAGTACATGACACGGCAGCAAAAGGCAAAGTAGATATCAAATGCCCGTCACATCTGTAGAAGAATATCACCGACCGTCAATTTTTGAATTGGAATGATATCACAGGGGCGTTGGTGGATGAGGATGACGAGGGTGTCTGAGGCCTCGAGGCGGGTGTCTGTGACGACCGACTACTTTCGGGCTGAAAAATTGCATGACGACGCTGATGGTTCAGGGTTGAGTCCGGCGGCAGAATCTAGTCAGGAGGTTCTTTCTTTGGCTTCAATGAAAATATTTTAACTTCGGACCAACTTGCGAGAAGCCTCGCCAGAATTCGAAGCCAGTGCTTGAATGTTGAACCAATTCCGAAAGTACCCCACCAACAACGGTACTATGTAGCCTGTATTTTGTTCAGCACTCATTGCGGAGTTTCGGGAATACGAACGCGGGGGATGTATTTGTCTCCGGCACACAGCATACGTCAGTGTGATGCGTTTGCGATTTCTCGGACGCCAACCCTTGAAACACCGATCTAAACAGCTTGAAGTCCTTGCCATCGCACTACAAATTAAAATGGAATTGAGTGGGCTACTAAATCCCTGCAAGTGGTATATAGTACCTTTGGTTAGTGCCAGTTTCCAGTCTTGAGAATAATGCAATCCATTCACCTATCCAATTGAGAGAGTTGTGTAAGACGATATCAACATGTCTAAAAACACCAGCTCCGGTGATTCTGAGCAACATTGCCGTCATAGATGCCTTGGCAATCAAGATGGAAAAGATCCATGTTAGCATAAGGGGAGCATGCGACCGAGATAATTGTCAAGATGACGAAAACGCAAGGACGATCATTCGGGCCCATCAGTTATCACGATGCCAACTTGATACTGTTTGATGGCAAGAGATAATGCACGCACGTGCATGGGCTATTGGATCATGATGGCGTCTTTGTATATGGACGTTCTGTTTATATCTCGAAGCCAGAAGCTTCTCGGTTTCGACGGTTCAACGAGAGGAAGCAATGTTCAGCATGATATCTACATATTGTAAAGACAATTGTGGCACGGTGAGTTAGCACATATACTTACTGGGCAGCCCCTGTACTATGGAAAGCCTAACGTCCGTGCTCTTAAATCGGTGTCACGCACCCATTTAAGGGCATAGGACCCTGTACACCGTTCGCGTTATAATATTGGCTTCGGAGTGATGCAGTTAGACATTTCATGTATCTACTATCTACCATTCATCTGCGAAACTATCGTCATCTTCACAGTCTGAGAACTCTGAAACAACCAAGCCGGCATCATCAGCTCCTGTCAATTCCGGCTCATTGTCACGCTCAAGGATGTCCAATTGACAATGATGTCCGGTATCCATGCCGAGTCCTCCATTCACACCCCCCATATACATAATATGCGTCGTTGGATTCCTCGCGTGCAGGTAGGTCCTCATAATTGTCCAAAAGTGGGATAACTTCTTCATCTTCGCCGTCTAGGAGCTCGATCTGCGGAGGCAGCTCATCAGCGCGCTGCAACATTTCCAACAACTGAAGATAAATCTCCCAAGCTGATTGCCGTGTAACTGCTGGGCGACCCAATTCATCATAGAAGTGCGAGATACATTCTCCAAACGCCTCGGGAACCAGATCAAATACTGGATGTGAAGGCTTGATGTAGGCACTTTGTACATGGTCTAAAGCCTCTGGTTCAAGTTTAATCTGTGCACGGGATTATATTAGAAATACTGTTGACTGATATATGTAACGATATGTAACGAACCTTGAAATCCAAGGCGCCGAAGTCTTCGGCTGCCTCGTAGATAATATTTGGGGACGCCGTGTGGGAGAATCTTGTTGCGGTCGCGCCGTTTCATGGAGTTATTGACGCGATCCCGATAGGCATCCAGCTCCCGCTGGAGCCACAGGATAAAGACCCAACGGAAAACCAGTCTGAACAAACATGTGAGCTGTTAGTGATGACATGAGGCCCGAAAACTCACACTTGAATGGTATTGTTAGTATCATACCAGCCCGCGTTAACACCATGATCTAGTAGGTTTTCAAACCCTGGGGTGAAACAGTGACACAGTTGAGACCACGTAATTTCAGGCATGACGTTTTTCTTGCTTCGCATCCAGCGATGCTGGAGTGTGCCATGCAAAGCTGGGTCATGCCATTGCCGCAACATGGTGTGGGCGTTTGCAATGCCGAAATTCTCAGAACCAGGGTCGCTTTGTGTTACCATAGGCATATCTATGAAATGAATCAGGCTGCTGGGCGCCCTGAAAGATGCAAATTGACTTACGGCCAAGTTCCTCAAGCGTGTCAAGGTAATAGGTAAGAATCAACTGCGGATTTCTGTTAGAGTGCCAGACTCGGATCCACATAATGCGGCCAGAGAACGGCTCAATACCCGTGTGCAGCCCCAGACCAAACTTGAGCCATTTATCGTGCTGATCGACTGCAAACAAGTCATTCACACCAGCGGCCCAGAATCGCCTTCTTCGAAGGCGACATGCCTTACGCTCACGGACAAGATCAGGTTCAAACACCGCAAAGTATGATGCTATGACACTCCTAAGATGAAAAAGAGTCAGCGACCTGAATGCAGTACAGTCGGCACAGTCATATCACCTAGCCACGCTCATATCCTGCTCATGATACAGTAAGCTTGCCATTTTCGCGTGCTCCTGCATTCGGATAGATCGCACGTAACTCGACCATTGCATCGCGGATAGACTCAACAGTATGCGCTTGCTGATGGGTCCGTTGAAGACCCATTGCTTTGCGGATTTCGAGAAATTTGGTACGTCTAGTGTTTAACGTTACATTATGTATGAGGAATAAAAACCCCTGTGACTTACCCGATGCCGTAGCGAGTTGTGTCGATGTGCTTCTGCAGCTCAAGGACAATTTGATGGTCTGTCTGGCGTGCCTTCCACATGCGAAGAATATGTGGTTGCAATTACCTCCAGCGGAGCTGCCTGAAGGTCAGAACACTGGGACTAATGTTATAGTGAAAGTGTGGCCGCTCACGAGTGGGTTTCCATTGGTTGGGCATGGGGACTTGAATGATCATAACGGTTGTGTAGGTGTTGATATTTATAACATTACTTCAATCTTGAGCCAAAGACATAGGGTCCAAGTCTTACCTTCTCTTCTCACCGTCTTACCTCCTCTCACCGTCTTACCTCCTCTCACCGTCTTACCTCCTCTAATCGCCCTTTGTCTTGCCCATCTGTAGAGAGTTGCATGTGAATACTCACTCCGACTCGTATCGCTCATCATATTTAGAATTGCTTTACTCGGACTGCAGACTGGCTTATAGGCATTATTGGAGCCTGGTATCTGGAGGATCTGGAGAGCACTCATCCTCTCTGCCTTTACTGGGCTGGATCTGGAGAGCGGTCATCCTCTTGCAAATCTGAGTTTGCTGGTCATGTATGACCTTATATATTATCCTGGGTAAGTCATTCTTCCGGACTGCAGGAGGCTATGCCTTTACTGGGCCTGGATCTGGAGAGCGGTCATCCTCTTGCAAATCTGAGTTTGCCGGTCATGTATGACCTTATGTATTATCCTGGGTAAGTCATTTACTTCAAATCCGCGCTTGTAGGCGTTTATGAGCTTTTCAGAAGACTGTGCACTTCCTAGACGGCTTGAAGAGGAGCGCGTCCTGGAGGGCATGAAACTAATCGAACACCTATTGAGGGAAGCATCGACTCTACGATCACGGATGGGAATTGAAGGATCAATTGGTGTTAGTGGGAGGAGCTGCTTAGTACCGCTGGCAACAGATCTTTGTGGCCAAACTTGAATAATCACGCGAGCATTGCTAACCTTGCTCCTCAACTAGCACCATCTGTCTCATTTAGTGTTCAAGCAAGATTTGGACTCTGGCTCATATCATCCGTATCATCCACCATGGTCAGAATTGTCTCTCGAAATGTCTCCTTGACCAATGTGTTCTGGCGACTCAGTTGTTCTGGCGACTCGCATGTGTTACGGTCATGTATGACCGGTAAACCTCTTGAATTGTCTCTTGAATTGTCTGTTCGACTAACGTGTCTCAACCAATGTGTTCCGCTCGTGTCTGACCTGGTAAACCTCCTAAACAACCTCTTGAATTGTCTCTTTGACTAATATATTCCGGTCGTGCTCAGTTCGTATATATAAGGTGAGACGAATCACCAGCAGATTATCGCAGACCACGATGGCAGAGTACGAGATCGTTTCTCAATTCACTGAGGACGCTTATGCCAAAGAAGACCGCATCTGTGATCGTCCTGTTTGCAGGGCCAAGATCAGGAAAGGTGAGCCATGTTTCTATGTGGCTACCATCGAGCCAGGACAACCTGGGCGTAATGTGTGTGCATCCTGCCACGCACATTACAAGAAGAACCCAGCGACCTCAGTGAGGCCCACCCACCGAGCCCAGCAGCTGCGTCCGTTTACCAGTGCGCAGGGTTCAATTAACGACCGCGTTCCTAACTTGCACGCAATTCAACAGTCAGTGAATGCAGCACAACGGAAATGTGAGTAAATTATATGTTGGGAGTCCCTCCGCTAATTCGCACAACAGTAACAGTCAATCCTCCACCTGTGGTGGCCAAGCCTCGTCGCACTGCAGGGCCAGACGTCATGATACCTACATCATGGCAAGGCTCGTCACAGCCGGCAGGTTCATCACGCTCAGCTGGTTCAATTGGGTATTCGTCTCAACATGGGCTATATCGTATGGAGCACGAACGCCGGGCCAAGATGGCTTATGCCACGGGCTTGCCTCCAGCGGAGACCATCCTAATCGAGATTAGTGCAGTTCATGAAGGCGGAGGTCGCAAGAAACGTGGGGTTCCCATTGGGGTATGTATGCGCCATAACCTTCTTGAACATGGTGGTGACTGACATCTTTGTTTAGAATATATGCGAGGGAAAGAAGGGCATCGATGCACAGATTGATGCACCAGGGCTGATCGAGCTCGCATTGGTGACTATCGTGCCCAAGTTACAGATTTTTGGCGGTGAATTTGTCTGGCGGGTCAATGAGTTTATAGTGCGAGATTCTGGATGGGTGGATCTTTCCAGTCACCAGCCCTCGGTTGCTTACTTCTATGATCAATGCCAGCAGCTATCCCGCAAAGGATCAAAGACCATGGTATTCAAATCGAAGCAGTTCGCACTAATGGTCGTTGTCCCTGAGACTCAGTGGATTGAATACGAGAATTGGCGGGAAGATGCTGAAATGGTACGTGTACTAGTCTCTTACCTCACTCGTTTGCCCCAACCTAACATTATTTGGCTGTCTAGAATGCCGCTCGTATCAGTCAACATGCTGCTCACAAAGTTACCCAAGTCCCCTCTTCGATACGATCCTCATTGGACTTGGAGAGTGAGTTTGATACAGCCACCGCCACCAATGACGGTGTGATTTTACCTACGACCACTGCGACTACTTCCGCCAAGCGAGCCCATCAACACACTGACAGCTCTAGTAGCTTTAGTATTCCATCTCCTCCTCGAAAGACGACCACTGCGACTACTTCCACCAAGCGAACCCATCAACACACTCACAGCTCTAGTAGCTTTAGTACTTCGTCTCCTCCTCGAAAGAGAGATGTTGTACCTGCAGCTCTCTGCTCACCCAATCGTGACCAACTGAAGGAAGTCTTGAGGATCGGAGGAGGCACTGATATAGATGTGAAGCAAGGTATGTTCGTTGTACTCATGACACTAGCAAGCGGGACTTATTTGAATTTCAGTCTTTGGGCGACAGAACGAGAGGATCCACTTCTACCTAATCCCTTCCCGCTCCATGACCGACCTGTTACTCGACAAGAACCACTCCTTTTCAGTGGAAACTGCTGAGTGGTCCGTGGGCGAGCTGATTATCGACACATCGGCTCAAGGCTTGATTGGAGTTGGAGGCTTCAAAACTGCCCACACAGGATGGCTCACACTGATGGCCCCACCGAAGGCAGGCCCCGGTTCTGTTGCACGGGATAAGATTGTCTCCAAACGACCCTACCATAAGGTATTCGCGACACCAACTGCAACAACGGGACCATACAAGATTGCCCGTTATTCACTCGTTGACGAGCTATCAAAGCTCTTTAGGGAGGCGAACGTCTTGTACTGGGCCAAGTCCTTGTTAAAGCTAACCTATGACTTCATCGATCGTTGCATCGCATCTTCGTCTGAACCACCCCCATTCCTAATTCCACAAGTTCGCTTTGTAGAAGCTGGACTCGCACTGGCTTATCATCAGGGCGGTAGCAAACCTGGAAGCAAGACTGGGTCCACACGCGCCGTCTTCCTTCTCGAAGAGTTCATTGATAGCGATGGGGAAGACTTCGTCAAATTCATTCATAATATGGATGCCAACCCTTTGGTTGACTATGACGAATATGGCTATGACTTGGCGGTGTTCTTCGCATTCACGCAGCATGTACAATATGTCAAGACCGGTAAATTGGCATTTATATCTGATTATCAAGGCGTGCAACAACATACCAGTGTGCACTGCATGAGACTGACTCAGACTGACTCAGACTGACTCAATACCTTTAGGGAGTACAACATTGCTGACAGACCCTCAAATTCTGACACATCCGTGAGTTGCCTGAGTGTTGGGCTCCTTCCAATTGATCTGACGCATCCGGATAGAACCGTCAGTGAAGGACGCGATATTTTTGGGGATGGAAACATGGAGATGACCGTGAGTCAGTTTGAGAAGGACCATGTTTGCAACAAGTACTGCGAATGGCCAGCATTTGGGCTGGAGGCTTATGCAGGTGGAGCAGAAAGTGAAACCTCGTAGTAATCTTAGTATTTTCTTCTTGGAAACAAATGTTCAGTTCATGCGACACGGACTGAATTACCTACTTAGATAATTTGTCAGGGGTGCACGGTGTCCCAATTATGTGACTGCCTTATTTGGAGCATGTCACACCAAGTAACAGAGCACGGACGTTAGGCTTTCCATACTGTACGACTGACTTGAAACTTAAAGATTGAAATCGCGACTCGCGGAGCAATGACCTTGGTGGTTGAATCTAATCATGGATTCCGGAGCATTGTGTGAAGTGACATTCTGTAACAAAAAAATAAACATCACTGTGTCGGGTGGCTTCGATATCAGCTCGATGAGTGATTGAATCAACAAATGTACAATGTCCTCCACGTCATGAGGAGTGTGCGGAGTCCGACAAACCGCAAGTCGGTTCCTGCTGTTGCTTGGAGGGACATTATTCAGCTCGAGTCACGAATGAAGAATGGAATTACTCACTTTGAAATGGGATAGAACTGATTGGGGAGTCTTTGGTCAAGTGAATCGAGGGCATGCACTACGACGTTTGCGTCCTGAAAGTTGTTCAAGACCTAGTTATGGAAACTTGGACTCGGACTAATGTATCCCGCCTCCCCGATCCCAATCTTCCCTTGCCAACTTGAACGACAAGTGTACAACATCGCATAGACATGATAAGAGTAAGATGGACATTGTGCGTTGTCCTCATGGGACACCGAGGTTAACGCTGCAAGTCGGGTGTTTCTTACGTTTGCGACGATGTGGATGACATGAGTGAGTCTTCAGATCGAGATCTGTAATTGGATTGCAATCGTAAAGATCATCGTGATACAGCAATAGTAGAACAGATAGGTTGAGGAGTAAGCTGACTGTCACTTGCGAATTGCGTGGGAGGTAATGGATTGATACGATGCCGGGGGAACGATTTTTTTCAATCTTCGGTCACGATCTGGGTTCTGTGCCTGCCATTCGTCATAAGCTGAGTCGTGGAAGTAATAGGGATGAAATGGAACCCACGATGGGTCGCATGAGGCCATGGTCAAGATGAATTACAAGTTTGGTGCCGGCAGTACTTAGACTCGAGGGTTGTAAGGAAGGTGGGGTGATGGCCATTGGAGACCACTAAATGTTTTGAGAAACTAACCATTGCATGAACGATGACAAGTTCTCGAGACATTCCGCGTCAATGGGCCCCGCTGTTCTTGATATATGATGAAGAGTTAAACTTGAAGACAAGGTGGCAGCAGCTCAACATTCTCGCAGGTCAAAAGGGAGTTGGACTGACTTTATACTTGATGCCACGTAAAGAACTCGTCATGGCCAACATGCAAGGCTAGCCGATTAATCGCGACTAGTTTAATGACCGATTCCATCCGAGTTACGGAATGAGAATGTTTACACGCTGGAAGTGCACTTGGATGACAGTTTTAGATGCGGTGTCCTAGTAGCGAGCTGTTCTGAGCTATCAGGATAAGTCTGTCTTTATCGTTGAGGCTTTTTAGCTTGCGCACAGTCGTAACGAATGAGAATGTTTACACGCGCTTGGAAGTGCGCTAATAACTAACCCGAAATAGAAGCTTCCGGGTGTTGTCGGTTCAATTGGTTGCACGTTCGTTGTTATTACGCCGTGTGGAAACTGGATAGAATCGATGGAGCATGATGACGATTTAGGATGTTGCTTATGAGGAGACTGCTGTGGCTAACGAGCTTTAATCACGAACAACCATGAGCTCACTACGAAACCACCGTGTTATCATTGCTTCACTGTTCTTGCCAACGACTACAGTTCTAGGTGAAAGCAGTCCCCCTACTCCAGATATTTATGCTCGAGAGGTAGGTGCAACAGCTACACAGGACTTGGGCGGTCGTCCTCCAGCATTTAGGCATGCTTCGTCACGATCTATCGGTAGCGCCCCAGCTCCCCTTAAGAGCATAGTCGACGACTTAAAGGTGAACTCTTTCTATTATTTCTAGGTACGATGAATTAACCCCTGCAAGTCTCGCGCAATCACCCCAATCAGCACTCCTCCCTCTGAATTAAATCCATTTTCAAAATTCGCTTCACTAGCTCCATCCCCTGCAGGCAAAGGTTCAATCTCACCCCCATCCATCCAAAACATAGACGCATCACTCGCAAAGTTTCAACCAGACCTAGTCCATTCTATTCGTCTCCAACGCAGATCATCATCTTCAAAACCACCTAGGTATCCCTCCCTCACCCGCTCCTATACAAACGCACCCGCTGAATCCTACTACTTTGCACCAAATATCCACTGTAATGGCGGTCTCAAGAACGCAGTTGACAGCGTCAAAGATCGCATGACGAGCAAACTCTGGGTCGGGACTCTCGGTAACAGCACAGACGCTTATAGCACAGAACTCAAAGCCAGCGTCGATCGAAGGATGATGGAGAAGCATTCTAGTCTACCGGTTTGGATCCCTGATGCAGAGTTTGAGAGTTGTTATGATGAGTTTTGTCATCAGGTGCCTTTCTTCCCCGTCCCTCTTGCTTCCTCATTGATGTTTGATACATAGGTCCTTTGGCCGTGTCTTCATTATGCAGTCCCCGACGCGCCCAAAACTAAACTCTTCTTCGAGAGCGCAGCGTTTAAGCAGTATGTTGCTGTTAATAAGCGGTTTGCAGAGGCTATCGAGAGCGTGTGGACGGAGGGCGATGTCGGTGCGTATCTCGTTGCCGGGGGCTTTGGTTCTGTCTGACGTATGCCCTTAGTCTGGATTAACGACTATCACCTGATGCTCCTCCCCCTCCTCCTCCGCAAAAGCACCCGCATACCCGCTCTCGCTTGTGCTCCAATCGGATTCTTCATGCACGTTGCTTTCCCGAGCAGTGAAATATTTAGGTGGGTCGTGTTTTCGTTGTGTTGGTGTGTTTTAGACGCGACTTGGACATCAACTTCTTACGCTACACCTTCCTGCATCATACCACCTTCTAAACCGACACTAACCCCAACCCCCACAGATGTCTAAGCGTACGCGAACAGCTCCTCCGCGGTATGCTCGGTGCGGATCTGGTAGGATTTCAGACTGCGAGCTATGCAAGGCATTTTAGGTGCGTTTTGATTTTGTTTCAGCTGCGATAGTTGGGTTGTGCTGGGAGATGTGATGAGTTGACTTTCCTGATTTTGTCTATGCACCACCCCAGTTTCGTCTGTGCACTTCCTGCACTCATTAACATCACCCTTCTAATCTCGCGTTAATTCTCAACTCACGATGCATAGCTAACGCACGCATACATCCACACAGACAAACCGTCTCTCGTATTCTTGCAGTCGAAGCGTTGCCCAAGGGGATACAGGTGGGCTTCTACCTCGTTTTGATGTTCTTTTTGTGCAGGGTGTCTTGGTTGGTGTTTGTGGGGTTATGATTGTGTTTGCTTCCACCCCTTCCCCCTCTCTTCCCTGCTTTCCTTTCCTTCCCTCTCTTCCACCCCTCCCTGCCCAAACCTAACACCCACACAGGTCGAATACGGTATCCCAGGCGGCGCCCGCGAAGGCCATGGCCGCTTCGTGGACGTCGGCGTCTTCCCCATGGGCATAGACGTAGGCGCCCTACGCGAGCGGCGCCGTGAGCCCGACGTCTCTTATTGGGTCCAACTCCTCAGGCAACGCTATGCGGGTATGATGATAGTCGTAGGGAGAGATAAGTTAGATGAGATCCAAGGCGTGAGGCATAAACTCGAGGCGTTTGAGTTGTTCTTGAAGAAGTGGCCTGAGTATCAGGGGAAGGTTCGTTTTGTCGTCCTTTTATTTGCCTCTTTTTCCACTTTTCATCTTCCTTTTTCATTTCATTCCTCCCCTCCTTCTGATCCAAAATGCAACCCTCACTAATACAAACACACCCAATAGGTTATCCTCCTCCAAGTAGCCCTCCAAACAACCGAATCCAATGAGTTAGCAGCAGGCGGCGTCTCAGACGTCGTTGCACGCATCAACAGCGCGTTCAGCACGCTCACGTATCAGCCTGTCGTGTTCCTCCATACACAAGAAGTCACGTTTAGTCAGTATCTGGCGCTTTTGACTGTGGCGGATGCGTTTTTGGTGACGAGTTTGAGGGAGGGGATGGCGCTGAGGTGAGTTTTCGGTTCGTCGTCGTTTGCGTCGTATTTTGGTTTGGTTGTCGTGGAGTGCTGATGGTACGAACTGACAGGACACATGAGTTTGTTGAATGCCAAGATGGGAGACATAGGCCTTTGATTCTGAGCGAGGTTCGTCCTTCCCTTCCCTTCCCACATCTCTTACTCACCGGGTTTCAAAGTTCACCGGATCGTATAGTTATAGTGGATTCAGGTCCTGTATTGCTGTGAATCCGTATGACACGCATGGAACTGCCAAGGCTATTCGTCAGGTGCGTTTTTGTGTTTATTGGTAGGGGATTGAGAGTGATGACTGGGGTGTTTTGGTAGGCTTTGACTATGAGTGACGAGGAGGCGTTGTCGAGGTGGGAGGTGAGAGTGTTTGCTTGCTCGATCGATCGATGTGCGCTGACCTGCTTTTGAAACGCTCGCTGATCATTAAACACGCGCTCATCTCCTGTTACACGCGCCCATTTCCCTGTATTCTCACTCCATCATCCCTTACATGTGCCGATCATTAAATACGCGCCCATCCTACTCAAAACAGGACCTCCATAACCACGTGGTAACACAAACAGCCCAAACCTTCGTCACCTCCTTCCTCACGCGCTGCCTTCGCGCCAACACCGAACACACCACCCAAACAGACCTCAACTCTGTCCCTGCCCTCAACACAACACTCCTCCTCCCACGCTACAAACACTCCCCTCGCCGTATCATCCTGCTCGATTTCGAAGGCACGCTCTGGCGTCCCGACTTGTCTCGCGCAGGACTCCTCGCGCCGTTTGTGCCCCCTGAAGGCGCAGTAGAACTGCTGAACAAGTTCTCTGCAAATAAGCGCAACGAGGTGTGGTTGCTCAGCGGGTTACCTGTCAAGAGTCTCGAGCGGGTCGCTGCAAAAGCGCCTGAGGTGGGTATAGTCGCGGAGAACGGGTGTTTTGCCAAGATCCCGGTGCAGAATGGGAAAGGAGGGGTGTGGATAAGTATGGTTGCCAATTTGAATTTGACGTGGAAGGGTCTTTGTGTGGAGATTTTGAATTATGTGCGTGTTTTGTTTGGGTGTTTTAGGTGGTGCTGATGATACTTTTGTTGAGCGTAGTTCACGGAGCGGACGCCTGGTTCGTTTGTAGAAGAGCGCGAGGCGTCTGTTGTGTGGAGGTTCTGGAGTGGTCCGACGGATGATTGTTCAGATCGTCAGTGGGCGAGGCGTCAGGCTGCCGAAGCGCAGAATCATATATTTGATAGGTGCGCTTCTACATACCCTCATTCTCATTCTCATATTCACTAATGAACTCCTCAAGCCTTGGCGAACGTTACGGCCTGCGCATAATCCCAGGCTCAAATTCCTTCCTAGTCCTCCCAAACAACATCTCCCGCTCCACAGCTGTAGGCGCGATCCTACACCCAGGCGGACCCGCCCACTCACCGCGTTCCTCCTCGGTGCCCGACCTAGATGTACCCGTGAACGGAGGAGGAGGAGAGGCAGGGTTCGTGTTCGCTGTAAGCGGTGACGAGAAGCTATTGAGGAGGTTGAATGAGCTGGATAACGCTGAGACGGTGTCGACGAGTGGGAAGGGGACGGATGCGAAGTGGAAATTGGATGCTGGGGAGGTGGGTGATGTGATGTGGTTATTTGCGAATTGTCCGTAGAGGGTGGGGGTGGTGTATCTTAGAAAGGATTCGGCTGGTTTTGGTTTTGAATATGTATGATGTATATTGTATATTGTGCTACTAGAGATCAGTCGTGCGCGTGATCATGCGCGTCTGTCATTTGTGCTATCGTGATCTTCAGCTTTGCACGCAGGGTGCATGTGACACCGAAATTGAAGCTTGAGACTTTGAAACGAGACATTGGACTTCAGGGGTGTCCATGCAACTTGATTAGTAATTATGCTGTGTCCATATGCTCGACAAGCCCCTGATTACAATAGTTGCTATATATACCGGGAACTTCATCATCCTTACCCCTTGCCATTTACCCCTCCATTATGACGTCCCAACCATATAGTGATAGCAAATCCGTCACTGATACACCTCCCTCATACACCACAACTTCCACGTTTGAATTAGCAGATTCTCTCCAACTCAGACGATTTCACTTTCTACAAAGCAAGCAGACACGAAATATTGTTCTAACTTGCATCCGCGATATTGTCTCTGCTCCTGATTTCACCCCTTCCTCTGTCATCCCAATCGTCAACGCTTGCGCCGCTGCGCTCTTTGCTTCTGAATTCTTCGACCTTCTTCAAACACCCAATATCGAGGGCCACACGGCACTCTATTGGGCAATAGTGAATGAGCGACGAGAAGCATTTTCGGCGTTATCCAAATTCATTCACAAAATTTCGTCGACCTGCTCCTCCGACCTGCGCCTCGCATGCATGGTGACTAACGACCAGGCATTATTTTCGCAGCTAAATTTAGGGAATGTTAATTGTAGGTGGTAATTTTCACTCGAGATCATCAATTAATCACATGCACCAATTAGCCAAGGATGAGCCTTTGAGGCGTTCTTTAGGTTCTTCTCCTGACGAGGTTCAGGTGGACTCAGAGGACGGACTGGGCAAATCCCAGTTTATTGCTCGTCTCCGCATCAGGAAGCTGGAGAAACGCCTGCTTATCACAGAGGAAGTGGGCATAGAATTTGTTGCGGGGGGTATGTGGTCTATATCTGTCAGTTTTTTCCTCACGCTGAAGATGACGCTGATACATGCAGGACGTATATGGCTGTTTCGATTTTATATGACATGTGATGGAAGGCTTGAGTCTTGCCGAGCACAGCCTTCCAGTGCGCCCAATAGGCATGATTCAGATCGAGACTCAAAGTGGAGAACCTGGCTCTGCATCCTCGCCTTCAGGGCTGGATTTTCCGTACTCCGAGGAGTCCGGTATGCTTGCACCTGCTGGGTCGGTTTAAATTTGTTTCGACATTAACCATGAGGCACTGATTATTGCACGATTTTCATGTGACTATTATCTACTTTCAAGGATGCACGAAAAATATCACTTGAAGGACGATAATGAAAATATCTATGTCAGCATTCACTGGCCGATGGACAGGTAAGTTTTTCTTTTTTCGTTCCCTCGGCTTGATCCACGTCACTGGACGCCGACATTAGTACTTTGTGACTCTTCTCTACAAAATCCAATTGACTTTTGGTTGTAGAAAAACCAGATATGTGGATTGCGACGGCACCCTACATTTAACGATAGAGATGACATTAAATTAGTCATGGCAGGCTAGTACTAGTAGCTTATGATACTTACGGTTTACCGAGTCCGGAAGTTGGCAGTGACGATCTTTACTGGTCAGTTAATAATGTGATATATCATGTACGACTAAAACTACTTGATCGCTTTGACCACATCTCATTGTCAGAGACATTACCCGGTATTTACCCTACGAGACTCACTTCGCAAGATACACCGTTTTCAACATCATTAGGGGCACAGTCGTGGTTCATGCCATTCGTGGTACCATGGGACTCACTGATTCCGACGACGCAGGGTGTGGTATAGAACGAGACTTAGAGACCCTGCTGCATGCAAGAAGTAATAAGCTAACGATGGCGAAGTCCTCCGTCTCTTTCGTGATATGGGTATTTCACATGCACAATGATAAGTAAATGTTACAACTGGAGTCTCATGGGCCATAAGCAGGACACATACGGAGTACAAGGCAGCAAGCACATATTTCAAACAGACACAACATCTTCACTGTGTTCTTGAGAACTTGGCCCATCAGTAGGGTGGATGCATTTCACGAAGTGCTAAAAATTACACTACCTTCCCCCATACATGAAGGGACGCCGCATTTACGTGCTGAGGTGTTGGATCTTGTTCCCTGTGCGGCGCTGATTAGTTGTCCCGAACAGCTTATATCAATCAACTTACCCAGCCGAGTTTCGTGCCGAATTCATGAAATCTTCGATGTCCACTCCTATTAGTACCATCAGCATTGTGTCGCGTCATCCAGTGTCAGACATGACATTACCATCGAGTCTGTACCAAGATTTAATCTCCTGAAGGAAGACTGTGTCCCCCGCGGTAGGGACGGATGCGTGCTCGCCGCTAGAGAAAGTTATAGCCGGGTTATCTCTGCCAAAGAGTTGTAGCTAACGTTGCTGCTGATCCAATTATGAATACCCTTCTGCAGAAGCTCTTGTCGAGGATTTGGCAAACGATATTTAGACGTATTCAATCCGGCGACCGTTGCGTACTCCGAGCCTATGAGGTCCTTTGATGAGAGCAGACAGGAAACGACATTACGGTCTGCCTCGAGAATTATCTGTTACCGAAACTTCGTCAACCTGCGACGGCGATGATTGAGAAAGAAACCTACCTTGGACGCGCATGTGAAAATACTCAATGTCACCTTCGCGTAGGGATGAACCTGCGTATGAATGTTAGTCGCGTGTGAAATAGAGATAGATGGCTGTACATTTGCGATCTCGGTGGCAACAGAATTGAACGCCTTCAAGGGTCCAAGAAACGAGGAGTTGAATGTGTTGATTGTATCAGATACGGATTGTAGGTTGTTGGCTGCTGAAAAAGTATTTTGGGCAATTTTTCGGACCTGGCCGATGCGTGCGAGATCCTTCGTGGCACTGATGATTCTATCATATTTCTATGGTTCACATACTTCGGTTCGGCTTGAATTTATATAATATAAACATTTAGCACCTTATCAATAGAGACGAAGACAAAGGCGGGAGTACATTTGTGTAGCCTCGACTAGTCAGTACATCTATCTGAATGTAAAAATGGTCTCAACAAGTCACGTGTCAAGCCCCTAATAGTTGCCTATGATATATACCTGGAACTTCATCGATCATCCTCCTTGCCACTTACTCCTCCTGGATCATGATGCCCGAACCATGTAGTGATAGCAAATCCGTCACTAACGCACCTCCTTCATACACCACAACTTCCACGTCTGCATTAGTAGATTCTCTCCAACTTGAACACAAACGATTTTCTCCTCTTCAAAGCAGGCAGACACGAAATACTGTTCTAACATGTATCCGTGATATTGTCTCTGCCCCTGATTTCACCCCTTCCTCTGCCATCCCAATCGTCGATGCTTGCGCCGCTGCGCTCTCTGCTACTAAATTCTCCGACCTCCTGCAAACACCCAATATCGAAGGCCACACAGCGCTCTATTGGGCAATAGTGAATGAGCGACCAGAAGCCTTTTCGGCGTTATCTAAATTCATTCCCAAATTTTCGTCTGCCTGCTCCTCCGACCTGCGTCTCGCATGCATGTCGACTAGCGACCAAGCATTATTTTCGCAGCTGAATTTAGGGAATCCCAGCAGTTGTATATGGTAATTCCCGCTCGAAATCATTGACTAATCTTGTGTGCCAACCAGCTGCCAAGGAAGAGCCTTTGAGACGCTCTTCAGGTTTTTTGCCCGACGAGGTTCAGGTGGAGTCAGAGGACGGACTGGGCACGAACCAGTTTATTGCTCGTCTTCGCATCAGGAAGTTTCAGAAACGCTTGCTTATCACAGGGGATGTGGGTGTAGAATTCGTTGCGGGGGGTATGTGGTCTATTTTTTCCTCACGCTGAAGATGGCACTAATGCATGCAGGACGTATATGGTTGTTTCGATCTTTTGTGAAACGTGATGGGAAGTGGTACATTGGCTTGAGTCTTGCTAAGCCCAGCCTTCCAGCGCGTCCAGGAGGCATAATTGTGATCAAGCCCCATAGCAGGACACCTGGCTCTGCAGCCCCATCTTCATGGCATGATTTAACGTTCTCCTTGCACCACTGCAATACGCTCGTACCTGCTGGGTAGGTTTAATTTTTTTTCGATATCCGCAATCATGAAGCACTGACGATTGCACAATTCCTATGTGACTATTATCTGCGCATGAAAGATACAACTTGAAGGGCAATGACAAAGTTGTTTATGGCAGTGAGTGGCTGATGACCGACTGGCTGATGGACAAGTAAGTTTTTCTCTTTTCACTCTCTTAGCTTGATCCACATCACGGGACGATGATTTTGCCAAGTCGACATACTTTGTGACCTTTCACCTCTAAAGAGTTCAACTGACTGTCGGTTGTAGAAAAACCAAATACGTAGACTGTGATGGCACCCTGCATGTAAGTATGGAGATAGGATTAAATTAGCCATGGCAGGCTAGCAGCTTATGGCACTTACGGTTTACCGAGGAAGTTGGCAGTGTCGATTTTTGCTGGTCAGTTATATAACGCGATATATTGTGTACGATTAAAACCACCAATCGATCACCCCAACTGAGTCTCGTTGTCAAAGAGACATTACCTGGTGTTCATGTCACGAGGCCTACTTCGCAGGGCACACCATTTTCGACAGCATTAGGGGCACATAAAGAAGTCGTTCATGCCAATTCCGTGATACCATGGGACTTACTGATTCCGACAACGCAGGGTGTGGTATAGAACGAGACTTAGAGACCCTGCTGCATGCAAGAAGCAATAAGCTAACGATGGCGCAGTCTTCCGTCTCTTTCGTGACATGGGTATTTCACATGCACGTAAATGTTACAACTGGAGTCTCATGGGCCATAAGCAGGACACATAGGGAGTACAAGGTAGCAAGCACATGTTTCAAACAGGCACAACATCTTCACCGCGTTCTTGAGAACTTGGCCCATCACTCGCCGAGTCGGGTGGATGCATTTCATGAAGCACTAAAATTGCGCTACCTTCCTCCATACAGGAAGGTGCGCATTCCATGCCTTGAAAGCTGCATTTACGTGCTGAGGGGTTGTATCTTGTTCCCTGTGCGACACTGATTAGTTTTCCCGAACAGTGTATATCAACCAACTTACCCAGTTGAGTTCCGTGCCCAATTCATGAAATCTTCGATGTCCGCTCCTATTAGCACCATCAGCACTGTGTCACGTCATCCAGTGTCAGACATGGCATTACTATCGAGTTGGTACCAAGAGATTTCTTCAATCTCCTGAAGAAAGGCCCGCATCTTCGTGCCCCACACGGTAAGAACACATTAGCAAAAAAACAGCCTGGGTAGTCTCTGCTGCCTGTCTGTCAAAACCGACGGCCACAGATAGATACATCCGGGCGACTCGAATTCTTGAATCATGATGTTGATGCGTTCCTGACGAAGAATTAGACATGCTAGTACAGCATTGACGGTACAAAAATCAAGAGCATACTTGAATCACTGGAGATTTATACTTCAGCGCCAACGCTCACCGCACGAAGGTTGCACTCCGCCAATTCGCTTGCTAAGGTCATGAATATTTTTGTCCTGACGGCAATCCGCTTGCTGAGTACGATCAAAGCAGAAGTATGGGTATGTAAGTTTGGTTGATAATGCAACGAGTGGATCAACGTATGCGGTGATGTGTTCGTGAGCCTCGATAGTTTGATGTGTGGAGTGTCGTTTATTGTTGTGAGGACATCTGAGAGGCGGTGGGGGAGACGGTGGGTCAGGAAGGGGACGAGGCAAGAATGTGCGTCATACTGAGGAAGGAGATATGGTTGGAGAGGGAGGTGAACTCCAAAATGGTGCGGGAACCCTTGGGAAGCTGGGCAGTAGTCAGGTGCGTGAGTAGATGGCTGGTGAGATTGATTGACAATGATGATGGTCCCACAGTTGGCGGAGGGCGAAGATGCTATTGAAAGTGGGTAAATCAGTCCGTCGAAATGTTGTGTGCTAGTGACTGCGAAATTAGAAGAATGAATACTTACCATAAAAGCTCTTCGTATCATCCTCGAGGATGAACAAATGTGTTGGAAGTGAATTTTCAAGCGTAAAGCGCATATACTCACACGTCTCCGCGGAACTGATGAACGGTCATTCAGCGTGCGTATCAGTAACAAACTCAGAATGTGTACACGTACCATTCGATCCAGCAATTCCACCCACCGCTTCCACTCGACGTTCAGACTGACGGAACAGGCATACGCACAGACACCTTCATCTATCAGGTCCTCCATCGCATACATCCTGCAGGAGCGTGCTCAAAGAAATGACGATTATTGATCCAGAATGATGATCTGATGCATGTTTGATTAGCTTGATGTGGCACACGCTGGGCTAGAGAGCAGCTTGGGATGAGGACAGTTTGGAGCGCTTGGAGGGCCGTGCGGGCACGTTGGGAGTACTTCATGGGTGGGCGGGAAGAAGACGTGGTCCAGAAACGGATGGCAAAAATTAGCACTAGGATGATAGCAATGAGGATTTCGAGAGTCCTGTAGATCGTAGGACTCGAGACTCACAAGCAAACACGAGGCATATAGTTAAAATCGATTTTTAACTCTTTAACCAAACTCCTCTAGCTAAATCTTGACCCTCGCGCAGGTAAGTACTTCCTCATTCAATATCAATGGCGTAATTGCGTGTAGGGATAAAATGTATTGGCTCAAGTATGGAGTCTTCTCCAGCAGGCTGTCCATATATATCCTCCGGTCTTCCGAGTCAATATACAGTCTGAACGACGGTAGACGCATAAGTTGTACTACATACGAACGAGTATCACCGGCACGACCGGCACCTGCTAAATTTCAAACTCCTCGCTTCGCCCTGCCACGCCACTCCAGCCTGGCTACACCACTCGATAGTATATGCCAGGCTGGTCACGAGCCTAAGAGCTGCTGGCGTTTCTTTCAATCGCAATCAAATCGATCGCAGTCAGCTGAGAGCTCTATACTATAGCTTAGAAAGTAATCTCAACACAGCGTTCATCTCCAGCGGTGCATGTTCCAGGAAACACCCATTTTACTCTCAGCATGCGTATTATGTATGAAGAAAAGACGAACAACGAGTTCCAACGACATATTGGAATGTTCGCGGAAACTAGGTATGTTATGTGGTTAGTTTCAGCGAACGTTGTGGCCTCCATTACTTGCTCCTGCCAACCAGTTGTCACTGTAGCATTCCTTCCAACTATCGAGTACTACGACCAAACTGGTAACCCCCACCGCCCATGCGACTCGTCCTGAGTTCCGTTTCACGCCTACTTTCATGACAAATGACAAATGCCCATCTCACTCCTATCATGTGTATGAAGAAGAAAAAGCCAAACAGCAGGGTTCTCAGAATATTCGCTATGACTTGCGTTGTTTTATGCGGGTTGCAGCGAACATTCTGTGGTCTCCAATGTCCATCTCCCGCTTCCTGCCAATCACAGTTCCTTGCAACTCTCGAGAAGCTGGTAACTCATGTTGCCTCATGCGACCCATCGTAAGTTCCGTTTCATGCCTAGTACTTCCACGACTCAGCTTAGTGACGACCTTCTGGCAGGTGCAGTCCCAATCGAGACCGAAGATTGAAAAGAAAATCGTTCTTGTATCAATCCGAATCAATCTACCGCCTTCGATGCAGCTCGCAAGTGACAGTTAGCTTACTTGTCAGTCTGTATTATTCCGTTGTTGCTGTATCGTGACGATCTTTCTTGACTATCGCAAACCGATCGCAGATCTCGATCCGAAGACTCAATCCATAATATTGATCCCACACCGTCGCAGAGGTAAGGAAATACATGACTCGCAGCGTTGACAGTTCAATCAGCATGGTTCGAGGATCGACACACTTACAGCCTGCGAATAGTAGGCAACGACTTGGACCAGCATGGCTCGAGCTCGGAGGGGGATCAATAGACATACTGCCTGCAAGTAAACGCCCAACATAAATGAGATCAACCTTCGAACTTTCCGATAATCTTACCTAAATATGTAGGAAACCAGGTGCCCAATTGCCTTGTTATCATATCCTCATCCAGAAGTGTTTTCTTAGCCGAGTTAAAATATCTCGTGAGTGTTCTGGACGATATCAGTCACCAATGCTCGCGGCAGGTAATAAGACCATGGGTAGTTACCTCTCAATTGCATGTTTCATGCAGAGCTCCAAGTTGGTCAGCTGGGTCGAGACGAAAATTGTTTCACCACTTCGTTATCCAGAGTTCCGGCTGTGCGCTCGATGAGTGGCCCGCAATCTGCATCATCCTTGTCCATGTCTAATGGATCAACATTCATCATGTATCGCACCTCAACCATCAACCAGCTTACTAGGAAGGCATACATGGCATTTTGGAGGCCAATGGACGTCCTTGAGAAACTTCATTTGTGGCCTGTTAGCAAATGACTCCTCGGCGTGTTTCAGGACCAGTTCTTTAGCGATGTTCCATTTTTTCTCAGTTGTGAGAATTCGACGTCGTAAGGGCATCAAACTTGGTGAACAATACGATCACTGTAACTGAGGATTGCGAATATGCGCATCAGTCGAACATCAACGATAGTCGGATGCGAAAGCTTACTGCTTCCTGTGTACTCGGAGAAAAATTTCTTTTCGCTTTCTGTGAACGGTCTGCTTGCCTCGTCCATTGGGATGCAATACCTATGTTCAAGAAACCGTGAGATAGTGCATGTCGCGATTGATCAGTTGCAACTACCAGATAGTATGGAGTTGATTCTTGAACCTGGTTTCCTTAGAACGGCCCGCGATAAATTCCTTCACCTTGTCAAATTCGGATTCACCGCCTGCCTCAAAACCGCGTGAATCATGAAAGACGAATCCTGGGTTGCTTTGAAACACCATTTCATTTTCGATATCGTGTTCTCCGCGCTGAGAACGTGTCAGTTCATGCTACCAATTGAGGGCAAACATTACCTCTCTGGATGCATTTAAAACTGCAGCATCGATCTGATGTCGATGGGTCAGTCATCCGGCTACCAGCCTCTTACTACTAGCATTATGAAGCACACCTGTTTTCCTGCGCAGTTATATATTTCTGGGTTCTCCTGTGTGTTGCAAACTCTCTGGAGGATGGCAGTTTTTCCTGCATTCGCTCTTCCTATAACGAGAATTCGAAAGCGACTTATTTTCTTGCTTATCTTTGAGGGATCCATGGAGGAAGGTGAATATGACGGATCCGGAACCGCTGGTGTAACCTTATAATCGATCACTGCAGTACTGTAAACCCGGTAAATACCTGACCCAAAGTCAGTATCTATAGATTCAATGGGCAAAGGGCAATGTTAGCTGTACAGTACCATGAAGCGTACACGATGAGTCCTTGCATCGATTCGGAAGTGGCTGCGATGACAAATTGGGTTTCCGTTTAAGATCCATATTTGAAATAAGTTGACTGAGGTGTGCCACCAGCATACTTGAATCTAGCCACAACAGGACGCTGTTTGATGGTCACACAAGCACTCGAGTACGACAGTGGATGGCACAACCATCGGCTAAGTCTGCTCAATATCTTATTGAATCTGACGTTCTTGTGAAGCTGCTTGCTCCTTCGTAAGTATTCGGGCCTCCCTGAGCTTTTCATATTGGGTTTGAAGCGGTTCACAGGGTATTGATGATAGTGTGGGAATACTCATACACAGCTTTGCAGATCGACTGATGCATGGGAATTCGTTCGTGTTTGACAGAGCCCTCCCCTACTGACGTGGGAGTCGAACGAAGTGAGGATATGTACCAAACTCGACATCGATGGTAGGTCGAAAAGGTAAAATTAACGTTCAGCTGGAAGTGTGCCGGGAAACTCCGGCGAGCCATGTTCACCGGCACCTGAACAACGCCGATGATGGCGCACCGATGATGTCGATGATGGCAGGCCTCAGCTGCGGCTCCTTATGTCAGTATTAATCCTACAGTAAGCCTAGCCATGCCGGCACGTGCAGAAGTGGCTATAAATCTTACAATGGATCAAGTATCGAATTCATTGCTACAATGAAGGCCTCGCTTGCTATTGCTATACCTGGCTCTCCATCAAGCCTCTGGACAACCGTGCGTTCGGTTGGCGTATTCAATGTCGCTTGTTCATTTGTAGCACTGTGGACTTTCGTCAAAGTGATAAGGGCACTTCGCTGGCGATTGAGAACGACTCAACTCCGTGGTCCACCTCGTACCAGCTTCATATACGGTGTTTCGAATGACATCGCCTCATCTAAAGACAGTGCTACAATGTATGAACATTGGGCGCAGGAATATGGGGTAGCGTACATGATTCCGTCGGTCCTCGGACAGACCAGAATCGTGCTAAGTGACCCAAAAGCTATCGCACATTTTTATGCCCGGGAATCATGGACCTATGTGCAGACACCCCTTTCTCTGGCGCTGATAGAGAACCTGGTATGTTAATACCCTCCTCTAATATCGTCTATCTGATATCTCTTGACAGGTCGGCAGAGGGTTACTGTGGTCTCAGGGTGAGAGTCACAGGAGGTAGTGTCCATGTCTTGTCCTCGTGTCAGAGACTGATCAACTATTTGTCAATTAGGCAGCGGAAGGCCCTTACTCCGGCTTTTAGCAATGCAGCTATTCGGACACTCACTTCAGTGTTTTATGATTCAGCATATAAGGTAAGGTTTTGCAATCTAAGAAATGCGACGCATCTGATCTCGAAACTCCAAGGTCAAGAGTGCATGGAACACCGATCTAGAATCGAGCAAAGATGGGAATGCTGTCATTGAAGTTCAAAACTGGTGCGTAACTTTGGGCATACAAACCTTGCACTCCTCATTAAAATGACTCCAAGGATGAATCATATCTCGTAAGGGTTGAATATTTGCCATACAAGTCCCGAAAATGACGCAACAACAGTTTGGATACGATTGGCATCGCTGGTTTCTCCCATGATTTTGGCTCACTCGACGGAAAGCATGCCAGTGTTACGGAAGTCTTCGATACTTTCGGAAACAACCCACAGGCCTCAGCAGTGACCAAAATTTTATTACTGCTCGCGTCGGCGTTTCCTATTCTTGTCAAGATACCTACTAAGCGGACGAAGCTGAGGAATAAACTCAACGTAACTATGGGCGAAATATGCAATGACTTGTTACTTCGCAGTCGCCGGGAGAAGGATGTGAATATAAAAGAGGTCGAAGAAGAAAAATCTATCATCGGACTACTAAGTACACTCTCCAAGAGATTCATTGTGGTCCCTTGATTGACGCAACGATCACAGTCAAAGCTGAAGGTCAGGAAGCTGAACTTCATATGTCCGAGGAGGAAATAATGGCTCAGGTCCGTGGAGACTATGTATCACAACCATGCCTTGCAAGCTGATATCCCGCAGATGAGGGTCTTG
Source organism: Suillus subalutaceus (assembly GCF_016647625.1). NCBI lineage: Eukaryota > Fungi > Basidiomycota > Agaricomycetes > Boletales > Suillaceae > Suillus > Suillus subalutaceus. The sequence goes on along the minus strand of NW_024540289.1, from coordinate 271,822 downwards.
CTTGTCGCGGGTTACGAAACGACGTCAAGTGGGTTGATTTCTTGTCCGCTTCCATCATGTCAGCTGATTCTTCACTGCTAGTTAGTCTTACGGTAGGTCTATTGTCCAATAACGTCCGTGCACGCTATTCACGTGGTGATCAGTGGGCGCTAATCGAACTATCGCGATACCCCGAGGTCCAAACCCGCCTCAGAGAGGAACTGCTTGCATTTGGTGCTGATCCGACATACGACCAATTAAAGGCCAACCTTCCATACTTGGATGCGGTTGTCCATGAAATTCTACGACTCCATCCTGCGGTACCCCTGTTCACTCGTCGTGTGAGTACGCACATCTATATGTGAATAGAGATTCTGACAGGATCTACAGGCACGTGAAGATGACGTTATTCCATTGAGCGAACCTGTATGCACGAGGTCCGGGAAAATGACGGACAGTATATCTATAGCGAAGGGGTCATCGATAGTGATCTCAATCAGGGCGATCAATCGCTCTTCGGCCATCTGGGGACCTGACGCAAAGGAATTCAAGCCTGATCGTTGGTTGACTGAAGACGGCATCAGTGGGAAGGCCAAGGAAATCCAAGGTCATAGGCATCTGATGACATTTGTCGACGGCCCGAGGACGTGTCTTGGAAAAGATTTTGCGATCGCGGAATTCAAGGTGATTGATACGAATCAGCCAGTTTGGACGTTACTCACTCACTGCGATACAGGTGGTATTGTCGGTTCTGGTGAAAAACTTTGTGTTTGAGATGCGGGATGGACCGGATACCCGGATCGAGATTGCGAGGGGACTTTTACCTCGCCCGCGGGTTGTTGGAGAGGACAGTATTGGAGTGCCTTTGAGAGTTCGTCGGTATGAATGATTGGTTGCATGGCACTGGCGGATTCAAATATTTTCTTGCTTTTCTGCGGCCCAAGCTCTTAAATAATTTATTCAGATAGCAGAGTCATGTTAATATGAACTCTGTATAGCTCTGTACAAAAACTCCCCTTCGGTCGGCTCTATGACAATATATTGTATGTAAAGTGGTAACTTAGGAAATACTATATTAGCGTATGATTGCACTCAAGGTAGTCGAGCGTGTGTTCTGGTGTGTTCAATGGATTCTACTCAGCTTCTTTCAGGTTGTCTGAACTAAAATAAGATTTTACATGGCTTCGTGAGTGTGATTGATATCACGTACGAAAATCGCCCGGAAACTTGTCTAGAATTTTATCGTTTAAAATCCATCAACATAGACGTTGAGAGGGGAAAGGAATGCACGATCAAGACAGCTAAATTTCAGCGTCTTCGAGAATTGGTGCGAAGAGGAATTATAGTGGATGGTGATTTTTACGCGATTTTCGAATTTTGAATCGTCTCGTAATTACACGCCATAATCGTTCACTCTAACTACCGAACTAGGGGTTCGCGTTGCGAACTTTTGACCTTGCTCCGATATGCAGGCAATTGGGCGGTGCTTTGGATTTCTGCAATTGCTACGGTTTTGAGTTTCTAGATTTTAGGTCTAGGTCACTTGCAAGTTATGTTCTTTTATCTCACGTGATTACACAGCATGATGTTCATGTCAGGTGACTGACAGATTATCCAACATGACCTTGCTCCGCAAGGTGATCCGCGATGCAGCCTATACACGAGCCCGCGCTCAGTCACGGTCTTCTTCCTGCCTTCGGCACAGTCCTAGAAATCCAGCCATTGCTTGCCCAGGACTCCTGGGCAAGCAATTGCTGGATTTCTACAAGAGACGCCGTTATGATGGCAGATCAGCCAGTGATCCGATATATATTGCGCCATAGCCATAGCGCACTTCGAGCTACATTCCGAGCTCTCGAAAACTCGCGCTGCGAATTGGCGATCCACATTTCCAAATTCCCAGAGCCTGTCTTGATTGCTATCGGTCCTCCCATCCAGAGCGAATGCAACAGAGACAACTTCCATTTCATCAATAACTTGAACATTCGGCTGCTCAACCTCAACTACGCTGAGTGCCTTTCATGTCAATATCTCACAGGTTCCTACTGTTCGACATCCAGCGTCTGGTACTCCTTGCACAGTCACTTCAAGGCGCTCTGTTAACCATCAAATTCATTCTGCGAAGGAGTTAAGGACGACGGCTTGTATACTATGAGTACATGCAGATTACCACGATTCGGATGGACAAGGCGAGTTTCACTTTTTTATACTCAGTGAATCATGTCTGCAGCATTTGAACATTTGTCTTTTTATACATGCAAGTACTTGTCCCTGTTGGATTTTGGAGCTTCACACATGTTTGATAGACGCGTAGACTCAGACGCTTGAACACACCTGCCATGGCATTTCAATTTGTCTTGTATCCTTGTGAGCACTATTCTACTTGAGATTCCTTGTGACTGGTTCTGTATACAGGCTCGATTCCGTATAGTAGTTGCCCTGTGTATAATATGCCGTCAGTCAACACGATGAGATTTGATGCGAAAGAGGTCTTTCTAACCACTGGGGCCGTACAGCAAGGCTTGCGCGCGCCCTGTTACTTTGGGGTAGGTTCGGACTGCATACATCACATGGTGAGTTTGAAATGTTCATTGCGAAACAACGCTTACTCGGGTTCCTGGGTTGCTCCAGTGAGGTGCGGGCTGCATACATGACGCGGTGAGTTTGAAATGCTCGGCGCGAAACAAGGCTCACTTGGGCCACCCTCGCAACATTGTCACGCTTGCCAGGGACCTGCGAACGTCGTATGACAACATGATAAGATTTGACGTGAGGAGAGGCTTACAGGCACTGTAGCACCGACAAGGGCCGTCAGGCCGAAGAGCATAACGAAAGCAGTAGAGAGGCGGATAAACATGATGATGAGTTGATTCCACTTGTTGAGAGATTTTTGGTACTGCCCATTTTATACTCCACAGAAGAGGGCGTCTTGGACATACTGGCAGAATTAAGACAACCGTGAAGCCCCGAGCTAGCTGTCAACGCATACGTGGCCCGGGTCGATAGGATCGAATGCTGTTTGGAGTGCTGCAAGACTTGTGGCAGAGCCTAAGCCTGACTACTTATTACGGTCCGTATACGTGGCTAGTGAACTGCACTTGATAAGAGTGACACATGACTCTGGCGTGAACGACTCATCTGACAAGTTCACAGGTGAAATTTACCTGTTCTTGGCTCTTGTGTTCACAGTGTGAGGTGTTTCCTTGCCCTATCGTATTCTAACAACGCAACAGACCAACACAATATACATATAATCGTGGTGGCCACCCGCCTGCATGGGGATTCCAAGTACTCGAGTTTCACGCGTCGTCCAAGTGCCCAGTGCCAGAACTACTACCGATGGGAGGGATATGAGAGGGGAAAGGAATGCGCGATCAAGACAGCTAAATTCCAGCGTCTTCGAGAATTGGTGCGAAGAGGAATTATAGTGGATGGTGATTTTCACGCGATTTTCGAATTTTGAGTCGTCCCGTAATCACACGCCATAATCGTTCACTCTAACTACCGAACTAGGGGTTCGCGTTGCGAACTTCTGACCTTGCTCCGATATGCAGGCAATTCGGCGGTGCTTTGGATTTCTGCAATTGCTACAGTTTTGAGTTTCTAGATTTTAGGTCTAGGTCACTTGCAAATTATCTCACGTGATTACACAGCACATGATGTTCATATCAGGTGACTGACAGATTATCTTCCGTCCAACATGACCTTGCTCCGCAAGGTGATCATTTGTCTTGTGTCCTTGTGAGCACTATTCTACTTGAGATTCCTTGTGACTGGTTCTGTATACAGGCTCGATTCCGTATAGTAGTTGCCCTGTGTACAATACGCCGTCAGTCAACACGATGAGATCTGATGCGAAAGAGGTCTTGCTAACCACTGGGGCCGTACAGCAAGGCTTGCGCGCGCCCTGTTACTTTGGGGTAGGTTCGGACTGCATACATCACATGGTGAGTTTGAAATGTTCATTGCGAAACAACGCTTACTCGGGTTCCTGGCATGCTCAGGTCAGGTGCGGGCTGCATACATGACGCGGTGAGTTTGAAACGTTGGGTGCGAAACAAGGCTTACTTGGGCCACCCTCGCAACATTGTCACGCTTGCCAGGGACCTGCGAACGTCGTATGACAACATGATAAGATTTGACGTGAGGAGAGGCTTGCAGGCACTGTAGCACCGACAAGGGCCGTCAGGCCGAAGAGCATAACGAAAGCAGTAGAGAGGCGGATAAACATGATGATGAGTTGATTCCACTTGTTGAGAGATTTTTGGTACTGCCCATTTTATACTCCACAGAAGAGGGCGTCTTGGACATACTGGCAGAATTAAGACAACCGTGAAGCCCCGAGCTAGCTGTCAACGCACACGTGGCCCGGGTCGATAGGATCGAATGCTGTTTAGATTGCTGCAAGACTTGTGGTAGAGCCGAAGCCTGACTACTTATTGTGGTCCGTGTACGTGGCTAGTGAACTGCACTTGATAAGAGTGACCCATGACTCTGGCGTGAAGGACTCATCTGATAAGTTCACAGGTGAAATTTACCTGTTCTTGGCTCTTGTGTTCACAGTGTGAGGCGTTTCCTTGCCCTATCGTATTCTAACAACGCAATAGACCAGCACGATATACATATAATCGTGGTGGCTACCCGCTTGCACGGGGATTCCAAGTACTCGAGTTGCACGCGTCGTCCAAGTGCCCAGTGCCAGAACTAGTACCGATGGGAGGGATACCAACGATTCTTTCGCCTTCAACTGGCTACTCTACTTCCAACTTCTGGACGCAGTCAGTTGCATACACGAGCCCACGTTCAGTCTTCCTCCTGCCTTCGGTGCTGTCCTGGGCAAGCAATGGCTGGATTTTTACAAGAGACGCCGTTATGATGGCAGATCAGTCAGTGATTGTAATAGGGAATATGATGCACCTGCTATACCGTGACACGCTGCGAAGCAAGTCAGCAATGTGTGCAAATGCAGAAAAACCAATAGGGACAAGCCTGAACTACTTTGAAAACTCGAACAAAAAAGATACACCAAAAGTGCCTCACGGTCTGGAATTTCACGAGGCACCTTGCAGCGCCCAGGTGGCGTTGGAGTCAGTTTGGCCTTCAAGTTCAAGTTGTTGCCACGTTGACTCATGCGAATGGGCAACGCCGTTACGCCGCACTCTCTGCCAACTAGGGATCGGCGTTGCTGATGACCTTGCTTGCTCGAACAAATATTGAAATTTATGATTCATCCCCGACACTGATCAGAGGTTTGGACATTTTACCTCTTGCAAAATTACAATCCCTAGCCTGGAATGCTCTGGATTGCATTTCGAATGTGATTTCACTAGTGGCAAAATGTGGTAAAATGTCGAAACCCCCGCAGCGCTGTGCGACTCTACGGAGTACAAACGGAGTAGGATGAAAACGTCCAGGCACCTATGCTAGCGCGGGAACTTATTTCCCTTTCTCGAATCACAGTCAAGGAGCACGCCTGAGTCACTGCCTCACCGGTCCCCTCGGTACTTCCTTCTATTCTTCTCCCTTTTGTTATCTCGTGTCATTCCTTTTTCCTCCTGCTTCTCTGTGTTGGTAGTCTCTTTCACTGCACTCTATTTCTCATGATTTTCATTGCAGTCTAACAAGATGTTAGTGAACAAACTTGCGAGAACAAACTCGCGAGTTCTCGAATTTGATAATTGTCCCCAACACAATGAATTACACGCAGCATCCGCATATCCCTTGTTTTATGATCCATTTTTACTATTTGCAGTACCATTCAAACGTGGCCATCTTGTAAGTTAGGCTTCTTGCAACTATGCAACAAATACTATCATATTCCTTGGTATGATTTAAGTCCTACACCTTTATTATCTAATTCAGCACAAGCAATCGCGCGCAGCATCTTCATGTTCATTTCAGGCCTTCCACTCATTCGTGCAGTTATCCAACAACACATAACCCTCGCGATGACAGATTATATCCTCGGAACGCTGGCATGTCTCACAAATTTCACCGCCTTTATCGCAGATAGACAAGAAAACTCGTTAAATAATATTTTGGCACATTGCTCACTATGCGACAATTCGATAGACCACTCACTATAAGTTTGGACGTGGATTCTTAACACGCGGTCTATGCTTGGTCCCGATACCCGAGATACTTGTGCGGACAGGTCTTCTGGGTATGTACACGTTTATTCCACGGTTCTTTCTATGGAGCCTTCACATGACCATATTCAGATCATCATCCACCCCTTCCCTTTCCTCTTGCCTGACTCGCCTAAGTTCAACTTCCCGCCGACTTTGCTCATACCTCATCCAACTTCTACCATGCTCATTGCTTTGTCTCGTCCTTTTTGATGTGGCGTGCTGAGGTGATTTTGAAGGCGAGGTATCGCGCACATGCCGTTTACCAAGAGCGTGTCGCCATGTTCGTGCCTCCGATCACCCCGGAGCACTGCTGAGCCGTCAAGGAAGACAAGAGGCTATCGAGGCGCTAGTTGGTCCCGGTGCGAGCTCTGAGGGGGATGGGACGCATGATGTTTTGCCAATAGATGGACGGGACGAAGATTCCAGTATTCCACCAGCAATTTTGGGAGTGAGCAATACTGAGATTTTTGCGACGCATTCATGTCACATTCGATTTCCATGTCCTTCTGTCGCCCCTACCATCGCAGTGTCCTGTTTACTGGCTTGAAATGGTTGTTTTGAATCTTTTTGATGCACGCAGTTTGTAATGTTACTCTACAAAATCTCAACCTTGCATCACCGCGCAACATTGTTTTCAGTACTGATGTTTGCTGCCAGGAAGAGCTGCATGGTATCAACGAGCTCGAGAAAGACATTGGCGTCAGGATGCTTATTGTGATTCACTGCCTGCGCGCTTACAGTTACAACTCAGATCACACTTCAAGTATCAAGATGCACACGGTGCACATATTTGGTATTCGGATGGAGTCACTGCCCGAGAGCTCGAGTACGTACGACAGAAAGTTAAGGAAAGTGTAGCCGAGTCAATGATATGTGAATATACAAAATTCCAGCGTTGCGATCCCCAGCAGCCTTGGCATACCGGATGTAAGTACTACTGTCCACCAAAACCATAAATAACACAATACATAATGCTGTCAACTGTGACAGAATGAGGTGAATTTCGCGAACGAATGGATGACCAGCGCAGGAAGGAGAATGATGATGTACAGTGATAATGACACAGTTGCGAGAGATGAGCTCTAGTAATCTGATTGATACTCTAACGACAGACTCAGTCATGGGCAGCATGGAAGGGAGAAAAGAAACATACCGGCGTGGGCATGATGCTGATCATGCGATGACGCAGTAGCAGTTGGCATTGCTGTAGCACTCCTTGTCAACTGGTACTTGTGCTTGCGTCTCTTCAGAAGAAACGGGCGCTGAGGAGAGGGCAGCAAGTGTGAAGAACGAGTCCATGGCTTATTGCAGGAAGAGTGAAGGAATAACTCGAAGTTGAAGATATTTGGAGAGCTCGGGAAGCTCTGATATCGTTAAATGGGTCTCGCAAGTATTGGTGGAGAATCCTCCTTTCAGCTCTCGTGTATTTATCTGTTTCCACCAGGCATGGCCACCGGCAATTTCGAAGGGGATGCCCGATATGAAGCCGATGGAAGGAACGCACTATTGCCCGTGAAACACGATAGGCCTGGTGCCGTGAGCAGAGAAAGCCATATCAACGCGCCTCGCTGGTTTGCAACTTTGCACCAGATCAATCTGGGGAACGAGACAAAAAGGATTGCCCGATTATGTAAGCTGCAAAGTTGTCAGCCAATCAAATTCGTTCATCACGTACTTTACATTCTTATTGTTTAGCAGCTCCGGGTTCCCTTGGAAATCGACGAGCAGTTGGCGAAGCTCGTTGGCAAAGCGGTTGACAATTAAATGACTGGTACGGATCGGGATTGGTTCTGAGAGGAATGAGGCTGTGAGGAACAGACAATTAATGAAGCAACTCTGCGTTCTTTTGTCTCTGGTTGTCAGGACTCTAGTAGAATACACGACGCTGTAATTGTTTCGTGGCCAGGTCGGCGGGTGCAAGGTGCAATCACCGGAAATGCATGTTATCTCTATGGTCATTTGGTGACTCGAGCTCCCTCTTATGTCCTGGATGAAGTTTGTGTAAGAAGAAAGGCAGTCCTCGAGTACATATATGTAGTCGGTGTCGTCATCTGGAAGAAACGTTGCCGTGAGGTCGGTGGTCTGGACCTTCTGGACTCTGGAAACAATAACGGGAATTAGCACGATGGATGACATCACACACAATAAGACAGGAGCACAATGCACCATCTTTTGATCGCCAGTGGCCAATCGGCAAACTAGATCAGTATAACGGGCCATGCACCCAAAATGAATTAGCTTACTGTACAGGAGTTAAGAATCACCTTAGGACTAGTAAATTCGTCTTCAGTTAGTGACCCGACAAACATCGCACATGAAGGCGAGTAAAAATCATCGCCAATAAGTCGCAACTTCTCTAAAGACTCTTTCCATTTCACGAAAACGCAGACGAGCTCGAGAAAGCGTGACACCGTTATGTCCCAGATCTCGAGCATGGGGCAGGAGAATGCTTGGGAGAGGTAAAGGGCTCCACTATGATGCAAAAGCCGACACCAGATCACAAGTTGCATGCTAGTAGCAACACACGCCAAGATAAGCAATAGAAGTAGTGAGGGATCCAGAAAGCACGCACATCTCGTTCGTTTTCTACCTTCCACCTCCAAAACCTTGCCCGCAAAGTAGTCCTCCAGCGCTGCGTTCAGGTCGTTTATTGCCATCAAGTCACACACTGTAGTACTAGTGTTCCTTGGGATATGACTGAGTCGGGGAGTAAAAGTTGTCATCCTACTCTCGATGTTAGTCAACGCGTCACTACTAGCCTACCGACACTAGTTTAATGACATCTCCAGCTTCGCATGTGATGTGCCATCGCAATCCACATATTTGGTGTTGCTACGACACGGTCAGTTCAAGTTGTTAGAGGACAGGGGTCGCAATGTCTGTCCAGACGCACCCCGCAACGCAGATGGAGCTGAGAAAACGAAAAGAGGAAAACTTACCGGTCCATCCAGTCAGTCATCGCCCAGCGATGCCGGATGTTGGTTTCCTTGATATCACCCTTAGATCTTCGGTGCATTAGAAAATAGTGGTCTCACAAGAGTCGTACAACCACCAGTATGTCATAGCTGTGAATGAGTTGAAACAGGCCTAAACCTCCCCGTTAGGTACAAGTGTGTATGAACTTTTGCCACCATTGCAAAATTACAGCCCTTGAGATGAGGCTGCGCAGTCAGGTTTCCCTCCATGGGCCTGGATGCGCTAGAAGGCTGGGCTCAAAACTGCAACCCTGTAGGGGAGTAAAGGGAAACCAGGGAAGTGTACACTTTAATTTTTCGTAAGGCGAACTGCCAAGATCATCGTGGGCGTCAAGAGTGAGAATAAACTTGTTCGATTCGCGAGTGAATGGAATGGAATAGACATTGGGCCATTTACAGCGTGTGCTTCTACGGTCTCCCGATGGGAAGAAGTAAGCTATATAGCTATGATCAAGGTTGGTTTTGCGGGAGGTTGGGATGTGTCTGATGACAAAGGAATTCTCACTGTGGCATCGGAGTTGTAACCATCCGAGCCTGGCAGTTACTTTTCCAAGTGGTACTTGATGCAATCCGAGGGAACGTAGTGCACGAGGATTTACGCTCGGTAAAGTGACCGTCTTATTATGCCGTTGGTTTTGGCCTGTCAATCGATTTTTTTTGCTGGTCACAGCTTGTCGCAGCGAATTCGATGGAACTGTGAACAGGTCACATCAACGGTTTGTCGCATGTCAATCTTTAGATTATATGGGACAAACCTCTGGTCACGTCCGAGGTTCACTGGTGTCACCCCACTAGTTTACGATCTTATTGAATGTTGACCTTGATTATAGGTCTTTCATCTGCGAAGGCCCCTGCTGTATCTGTCTCATGTATTGTTCCAATCATGGAGGGCCTGTCGATGACGCTCCATTTTAACGCAGAAGGGCCCGAACTCGGATAGTACAATTTCAATGGGCATAAACTGACCAGATCAGGGACGAGCGGAGATACATGATTTTTGTCTCCTACCTTCGCTGCAGCGGTCGCATCGCATTGCTGAAGTCTGATATCGATAGCATCTTGCTGTCTCAGGCGCAGAGAGTCTCACCGTCATTGCTTCCGACGACGCATACTAACTAGTATGTTGTAGGAGGATCAATCGAGGATGGTCGATGTTTGACATTGGAGTCTGACTCCCTTGGCCGTGGAACAATCGTATATTTCCACATCTCATCTTCATTGTTCATCAGTTATTTCTGATGTTCCAAAATACATTGCCCGCTGTTCCTTGCCTCGTGCTCAAGCCTATTCTTGCTTTGCTCATTCTTGCATGGACCCTGTCCACAATTCTACATTCCATATTGCTACAGTTCAACACTTCGGTTTCTCATTATAACCTTCATGGATTCCCTGGTACCGACATCCAACCTTTCCCATCTACCTCAATTAAACCTTCCCATTTTACTTCAATCAGACATGTTCTTCCCTCCCCCCCTTACACCTCACCTTGAGAAGTTGCCTCTGGAAAATATGGAGGTATTGGCGATAGACCGGCTGTCATGGATTGCAGAATATGATGTCGAAAAACACGTAAGTACGTCGTACGTTGTTACTGATCTTCAAGCCAACCTTGATGTCTAGGAATGGGTTACATTCGGGGGTTTGGATTCCGATGCATCCGCGTATAATCAGGACGGGTGGAGAAAGCTGATCAAGGACCAACAGACCAAGGTACGTGCGAGAGTAACTCTGGGACCGTTGTCTCGCAAGCCAACGCGTTTGTTGCAGGATCTCATTCAATCCTTATTGGATAACATTGGATGTTCTCCTGGAATTCCACAGCCAGAGCAAGTTCAGCAAGGCATGGTGTGTTTTAAAATGACGCTCCTGCAACTCTCTTGTTGACCCTTACCATTTTGTAGAATGTCCTCCTCAAAGGGGAACCAGGAACGGGCAAGAGGACGTTTGCCCGTGCGGTCTGCAACATGCTCAAGCGCCCGATGTTTTATATTCAGGTCGACGACGTCCCATACAATGCTGACGTGCAACCGTGGGCTGCCAAAGTAGCATCGGTATGTACCATTCACAAGCTATAATACGTCTCTGACACGACGTGGTGGTTGACTAGCTTGCGATCAAGTGGAATGCGGTGGTGATCATAAACCGCGGGGATGTACGTGTCGTCTCTCAAAACGTCCATTGTATCCCTTCTGAAGACATGTGGCACAGTATTTGCTGAAGTCTAAATCTCCAAAGAATCGAGTGTGTTCTTGATTGTTGTACCGTTAATGCTGTACTAGCATAGCTAATGCTTCGTCAGAAACGCATCAACACTGTGATTCAAGAATTCGAGTCATCCGGATGCATCTGCCTGTGGCCGTCGGCGATGACAGACAAGCAGCACAAACCACTCGGGCCGTTTTTTTCTAGCGCGTACCCCAGCGATCTGACCTGACTGCACTGCTAACTTTCCCTGTTGTAGCCATCAAATTCCACACTCTCGATCGAGCAGCCCGTTGCCAACGTTGGCTACAAGTCTTTGGCCGAGATGACCTGGCTACAGCTTTCTCTAGCAGCGAGCATGCATCCGCCCTTACCGTGAGGGACACGAAGACGTGGGCCTTCCTTAAGGAGGTTGAGGAAATATCTTGGTACGAACTTGATGGTAATGTCATGTCTGACGCTAGATGACGTGACGCAGTGCTGATGGTACTAATAGGAGCGGACATCGAAGATTTCATGAATTGCGCACGAAAGTCGGCTGGGTAAGTCGGTTGATATACACTGTTCGGGACAACTAATCAGTGCGGTACAGGGAACAAGATCCAACCCCTCGGCACGTAAAGGCGGCTCTCGAGGTATGGGGAGCGCCCCTTCCTCTGCGGAGGAAGGTAGCTCAGTTTCTAGTGCATTTATGGAATGGATCTTCCCGACTGTGTAAGTGATGGGCTAAGTTCTCAAACGGTGAAGATGTGCCTGTTTGAAATATGTGCTTGCTGCCTTGTACTCCGTATATGTGTCCTGTTTATGGCATATGAAATAGTCATGTGAGACGGAGGACTTCGCCATCGTTAGCTTATTGCTTCTTGCATGCAGCAAGGGCACTAGGTCTCATTATATACCACACCCTGCGTTGTCGTAATCAGTAAGTCATGGTGTCATGGAATTGGCATGAACCACAACTTTGTGTGTCCCTGGTAATGCTGTCGAAAACGGTGTGCCTTGCGAAGCGAGCCTCGTAGCGTAAACACCAGGTAATGTCTCTTTGACAACGAGACTTAGTCAAGCATTTTGACGAGGAGAACCATATGAATACACTGAAGTCTTCCAACTTCTGGTTCCGTGGTCTTGAGTTGGGGTGTCCATGTCATCATTCAAGCTCTGCTGCCCTACTCAGTAATACTTCAAAGTTCTATCACGTGCATGTGCTCCGGAGTGCAGACATTTTACAAGGCAATCCAAGAGTTGGCAATGAAGATGAGACACGACACATGACACCTGAAGTAGCGCTGTACGAAGCTAAAGAAAACAAAGCACCGACCCGGACGAGTGGTATGGGGGACACATCAGCCAAGCGCGGGCAGTCGCGTTTTTCACCGATAACGCTCATCGACTCGTCACTGGTTTGACCGATTACTCGGTTATCGTATTTATGGGATGTGCTCTTGCAACTTGCATCGCCATTTGCTATCACTGAGTTCAGCGCTAAAATGACCCAAAGTAAAGGACCGATCGCACTCGAGATATTCTGGCTCATCGCCAGAGTATCAAATCCACCTCCCTGCATCAAAGGATTTGAGCTTTCCTGGGCCGAGCAAGCTGAACTTGAACATAATCAAATTGGCGTCTCATTGACTTGAAGGGCTGCTCAATTCTAAAAGTTCGAGTTTACCAGGGAACCGAGCGCCGCTAAGCGTCGTTAAACCTGTCCTAAACGGGACTTGTACGTACCTAAACCTTACGGCGTGCAGCGCCAACACTTGGTGCAGTAAATTATCTACAAGCAGCCTTAAAGCACGTCCTAAACCTCACTAAACCTTGTCATTCACGTTCCTAACACTCAACAGGCCTAACCCTTAGCATTCCTGACCCTTTTCCTGACGAGTATATCATATGTAGTATGTTCGTGAATATAATCTGATCATCCCTGACTCAAAAATCGAATCAATTGATTATACATTGCTACTTAGTGAGGTTGAGATAAGGGTTGAGTCTGCTGAGGGTTAGAAATGACGAGGTTTAGGACGTGCTTTAAGGCTGCTTGTAGATAATTTACTGCACCAAGTGTTGGCGCTGCACGCCGTAAGGTTTAGGTACGTACAAGTCCCGTTTAGGACAGGTTTAACGACGCTTAGCGGCGCTCGGTTCCCCGGTGAACTCGAACTTTTGAAATTGAGCAGCCAGACTTTAATTATTAACGCCCATATGTGTAAATTTTATTATTGCAAATGCGTTATATAAGCAGACTTAGTTTTGACTTTGAATTCTTCTGTTCCGTTAGTCATGCAGCCTTCGCTCATTCTACGGTCTGGGCGGTCTGCTTGGAAAGGTTTGTCTTTTGTCAACTGTGCGGTCGATCTCACATTCATGCGTGACTTTGTCCAGGCCCATATTTTGTAGCCTTTCCAAATCTGAAGGATGCACTCATCAACAACGTTGCTATAAGAACGCAGGCTCGCGCGTGCACTATCCTCCCAAATTTTGTCGGGTGAGACTCTCATTGAAGCCTTGTCTGTTCTAGTTTATAGAACATTCTGATTGATATTTGTCAGTATCCGTTTCATGGTGCACAATGGTAAAGACTATGTTCCTGTGATGATAACGCAGGATATGGTCGGTCATAAGCTCGGTGAATTTGCGCACACCAAAAAACGCTTTACTTACAAGTGAGTTTCAGACATTTATAAGATCTAGACAATTTTCATTCACTGACGTTATACAGGATGACAAAGAACAAGTAGCTGGTCATGCTGGTCCATCTGTCGAGTTCATCTGTCAAGTTCATCTTATCGGAACACCTTCCACTCCCTGCAGAAGACTTTGCACGGATCATTTTCGAGTGTCGATTATCAGCGGTGTTAATAGATATCGAGCTGCCTCAAGGACAGAAAGGAGCTTTAGAGCAGGATTGTAGATGACATTTATCCTGCCGATGTGAACGTTAGAACCAAAATTAAGGGCCATAGTAGTACCATTTGAAGGATCTGTGCTACCAGGTGTTACCGTGGTGATGTGTCCCCTTGACGGACAGATCCGGACAGTTGTTGTTGTCCAAGTTTCGCCATTTTTGGGGGTACTTGAACTTGAGCTTGAAAGCCTCCGTTCAATCAGAAGAAGGTTAGCTCTCGACGTCGTGCATCCAGCCATCATCACGAACAACTACGAAGTTCTCAGTCTCGCCGTCCCGGCCAGCGAGGAACATTCCTTGTCCCACTTCATCTCTTTGCACCCGCCATGGCCTTCAATCAAGTAACAGCAACAAATCTGACGCCTTCTCGACCTGCACCCCAAGCACCTGTCCGAAGAGGAACTGAGGGTCCGATATTTTCCCATAATGCTCTCCAAACCTCAGGCTACAACCCATCCTTTTCTTCTGGCTCGTCATACTCGACTGATTACACTGGGATAGGCGGATCGCCCAATCGCAACTCTCAGGCAGTGTTCAACACGCATGTCATAAGAACTGGGATGGTTAGCCTGAAGGAAGAGGGGTTTGCAAGTTTTATCTTTCTCCGAAAATGGCTCGTATTGAAGGAACAAACACTCTCCATACACAAGACCGAGGTGAGTCCACGGTAGATTGGTTGATTACCTTGTGCTTCGAGGAATGAAGCACTGCCATGGCATGCTACTAGATGCATGATATCTTCACTGGTCTTCTTCGTATCCTTGCTTTCGTACTGAGTAGGTCATGCATACTGACGGATCATCATATAGACGTCACCACAGCAGAGCGTCATCCCTCTCAAGGATATCACGAACATCGAACGTGTCGATCTCAAGCCTTATTGTCTACTCCTTGAAACCAAGGATAAACGATACCATCTCGCCCTCAAAAATGACGAAGAACTTTACGGATGGCAAGATGATGTATACTCTCGCAGTCCATTGATGGGCTTTAGCAACCCGACCAACTTTGTGCACAAGGTCCACGTTGGATTTGACCCCATATCAGGTGCTTTCACTGTGCGTGCATGCTACATTCAAAATGCCATAATCTTTGTCTCACTCACGTCTATGTTCCAGGGCATGCCCGAACAATGGAGCAAGCTTCTTACAAAGTCTGCAATTACTCGTGAAGATTACGCTAAAGACCCTCAAGCCGTCCTCGACGTCCTCGAATTTTATACTGATCATCAGAAGCGTGAGTTGGAAGAGATGGGTATGAACTCGATATCACGGTCTGTCTCTGGGACATCTGCAGCTTCCACCCTCGTCGGTTCTACCATATCAAGCAACACTCTTTCACCATACGGTGTAGATGCACCTGCTCGATTCGGCGGCACAGGTCTCGGCGGATCTAATCTCCCTAAGATCACATCTCCCCTCGACACAGCCCGCAAGCGACAAGACTCCGCTCCAGCAGAGACGGGGACAAACGGGCTCTCTACAACTGCCCTCGCTGCTGCACGCGTTGCTGAGCTCGTCAATGGCTCACACGCCCAGCACGCCAACACCATTTCTACCGCCTCGCCTTCCGCACCTCCGCGCCCCCCAATCCCCCAAATGTTGCAAGCATCAACCTCCTTGCAGCCTTCCCGACCTGCCCCTCCGCGACCATTGTTAGCAGCCACACGGCCCGCACCTGCCGCTCCCAAACCCCCTGTACCAGACCATACACCCTCGACTGCAGACCTTCGTGCGCGAGCGCAGGTTCGTGATCAAGTGACCGGGAAACCTTCGTTGGACCAGGCCCCGAAGCGAAAGGAGAGTATGGATGCTATTGGACAGCAAGAACGGGAGCGGAAGGACAGGGAGCTACGGGAAAGGGAACGCCAGCGGCGCGAAGAGCGTGAACGTGAGCGCCAGCAAGTGAAGGAGCAGCAGGCTGTGGCTGCCGTCGAGCGGCCTCCCTTGGTACCTTCTAAATCTGCCCCGGCTACTTCTGAACTTGTGACGGAGCCTGTGGCAGGTGTCACTGGAGCTGTTGCTGGTCCTCCACCTGTAAAGCCGCTGCAGACAATGAAGAAGAAGGAGCCGCCGGCACCTGATGTTACTGTCACTGTACCCGAAGGCGAAGACCCAGGTGTTGCAGCCGCTGCAGAGGCACTGCAGAAGAAACCCAAGGAAAAGGAAAAAGATAAGGAGAAGCGGATTAGCGCAATGACCGAAGCGCAGATCATGGAGAAGCTCCGGAGTGTTGTATCTGACGATGATCCGAAGACCTTGTACAGTAAGATTAAGAAAGTCGGACAGGGGTGAGGCTTTCATTGCATTAGCTACTGGCGAATATTGACGAGTTATCCACAGCGCTTCTGGACATGTGTATGTCGCAAAAACGCTTGCCACAGGCAAGAAGGTTGCTATCAAAGAAATGGACCTCTCACACCAGCCTCGCAAGGAACTAATCGTGAACGAGATCCTCGTCATGAAGGAATCCCAGCACCCCAACATAGTCAACTTCCTCGAGTCGTACCTCGTAAAGAACAATGAACTCTGGGTCGTCATGGAATATATGGAGGGCGGTGCCCTCACGGATATCATAGAGAACAATACACTGGAAGAAGATCAGATTTCTAGCATAAGTTTGGAAGTGCGTACCTTTTTTATTTGTCATAATTCGTGGGTGATACTCACGCACCGCTAGACATGCAAGGGTCTGTGTCATTTGCACAGCCAATCCATCATCCATCGTGATATCAAATCCGATAATGTCCTCCTCGATGCCCAGGGCCGCGTTAAAATTAGTACGCATCTTCTTTTTTTGCAATCTTGCACTGGTCTCTGATGTGTTGCACAGCCGACTTCGGTTTCTGCGCTAAACTCACTGATCAGAAATCCAAGCGTGCGACAATGGTCGGTACCCCATACTGGATGGCGCCGGAGGTCGTGAAGCAGAAGGAATACGGTGCTAAAGTCGACATCTGGTCACTTGGCATTATGGCAATCGAGATGATCGAGAACGAGCCTCCTTATCTTGATGAGGAGCCATTAAAGGCACTGTACCTGATTGCGACGAACGGGACGCCAACGCTCAAGAAGCCCGAAGCACTGAGCAAGGAGCTGAAGAGCTTCCTCAGCGTATGCCTATGTGTTGATGTCAAAAGTCGCGCCAATTCGAGCGAGCTCTTACAGGTATGGAAGGTTGTCTCCCCACGTCTCATTCCTAATGTTTCTGTGCAGCACGAGTTCTTGAAGAAGGCTTGTGCGCCATCCGGTCTTGCCCCTCTCCTGAGATTCAGGACCAAACCGTCATCATGATGTTTCGTGCTGCCAGTCTCGTCAAGGTTTTTGGACTTACTCAGCTTCATTCGTCGGTTTGTCTCTGCACCACCTTCTTTTTGTTTGTTCCACGTCTACGATCTATGTATAATCCGATGCTACCCCCACTTTCACTCGTCTCGCTGTTTATAATGTTTTGATGCGTACGAAGTTGCAATGGAAGTCTGTTGTAAAATCTGTAAACTCACTGGCTACTGGCGCTGTGCGTCTTGTGATATTTCGTCATGCAAACATTCACCGACCGTTAATGCTACAAGCAGGGGTACTTTCACTTGTATGTCTTTCTGCCCAAGGATCCACGTTGGAATCGGATGGAGGGTGTTGATTCTGAAGATACCTGGGGTACGTAGTGTCCGACTGTACGATCATCACTGACGTTTCTTCATGTCATGAGTTTTTGACGAAGGCCGGTGCGCCATTTATTCTCACCCGATGCGGTCCAATCTCGGTATTGGATTTCCTCAACTTCGTAGGTCGGTTGTATCTACACCCACTTGAATTCCTGTGGCCACGTGCTGCCCTCACCTGGACGTATTTCCGAGTCGGTATTCATATGTTTTGTTGAGTACCAAATTGCAATGGTACGATCGACATCGCCGAAACGTCCACGTGTGGTCATCGTCTGGCCACAAAACAGCGTATGTACACCCAGCGGTGTCGAGAGGTGAACACGAAAAATGTTTTACAATATATATACGGAGGTGTCGAAAACTGGACTGAATATTCTACATAGTAAGTCCCATGAGGTCGCTCGTCACACAAGCAAGCTTCTCCAAGCAAGTCTCTACAATATCTATCATATCCATTTTCTCCTTGGCTTCAGGCTCAATCACAAGCAACCCTTTCACCTGGCTCTCACTTGGTTCGCCAGTTTCAACATTTCCATCCTTGAATAGGTCCTGATGCGCCGCAACGTACTCAGGATAGCAGACAATATCCCAATAACCTTCTGGATCAATCCAAGGTACTATTTGAGAACATGGTACCATGAGTGAGACACATTCGACTGATTTGCGGAAGCTTGCGTACCTCCAGGTTGTGGCAAAAACTGAAACTGCATTTCACGCCGCTTCTTCAGTATGTGCTTTGGTGCGCGCAAGAAAATGCACACATCCAGCTGACGAATAACGTCCTGAAAATGAATAGTCCCGAATCCGTTCTGAGATAATATTGTTTATCGAGGGGCATTACAGACCTGATCCCAGTATAACATGAATCCGTCAACTAACACCCAAATTACTTTGGTGTTAGCAGCAACCAAACAGCGTTGCTCAAGATCTTGAAATCGTGCTTTCCAGGCATCTGCCTTATTCTCATCGATGGGTATATTTCTTCCATCACCCCAAGTATCGTAGCCTATATGGTCGGGTGGGATGTTACCGAAGCTCTTCACGTCCCGGAGAAACTTCCGCATTCGAGACCAGTCTATGGCGCTCGGTGCGTCCCAGTTTTTGGTGTTGAGTTCTTGGTGAGTGGAAAGCATCTCTTCCGGCTACGGGTCTCCGGGTAAGCACGCCAGATCAAGCTAAGCGCCATATAAAGTCTTTCCTACCAGAAAGAAATCCTAGTCGGCGTATCCGTGAGGGATCAACGTATACACATTATACATCAAGATCAATACACACATCCTGGTGAACGATGACACTATTCGGAATAATGTCCTTCATGTGTTTAGTCAGTGTTGTCTTCCCCGAACATGACGCGCCTCTTCAAAGTTCAGCGTCGCGTGGGTCAGTCAGTATCGAAACAGTCGAACCAGAACTTACCCAATGCCAACTAGGATGACTTTCGTCTTGATATTGGCCATCAGATCTGACATTTAGAAGTTGGATCGCTGGTTGTTAGAAGGTATCTCAAAGAGATGGGAAATACCTGAATGAGCAGTCATCCCGACGTTTTGGGAAGTCGCAATGAACGGTTCTTCGGTTCCGGCTGCGGGGAACCAGGGAGGGCCCTATAACGACGCAATTGTACTAGGCGCATTCTGAGAGCCCGTAAACTTAGATAGCGAGCTGTTATGGGATATATAACCTTCGATCCTGTGACAAGTATCACCAGGTTGACCCTGAGTTGTGAATGTAACGTCTCCATTCGTATCACTTTCAGTGGCAGGATGCGATTGAACGTCTCAGTAAGTACTCACTGCTGGCAGGGTGGGAAAAAAGGAGTTAATAAGTAGCATAGCAGTAGGCTACACCTCATTCGTGTAGTACAGAAGCTTATCGATGACCATAGTGCAGCCGCCATGTGTCCCTCGCAAAATGACGAAGACAGCGTTTTTTGGCATACCAATTTGATCAGCTAGAAGAGTAATAGGGTTGTGGAACGGGCAAAGGAATAATTAATAAGCAAGGGTCCTGAGTCAGAATATTTCTGAACAAATACAAATATCTCTTGATCCGCTGAACAGAGTTACAAAATTCGTGGAGAATGCGGCGGTACGACGCTTGTACATGCATGTACGATGCAGATTCATCATTCCAGAATGTTCATCTTTTTTAGAGGGATCTTGCCTTGATTACATAAACCACACTGTACGGTATGCGTTGATCAAATATTGACATCACACTTTATCTCATTAGATCAGGTCAAGCTTTGAACCGTTAAATTTCATCTTCTAAACATACCTGCATCTGAACTACAACACTATGCAAACAGCTGAATGAGACATGGCATAAACTGGGATCATATGAGTGCGGGACATATAGCTAATAGTAAAGGCATGTGGTAAGTAATGACGTGTGACCATGGAACGAGATGAAAACATGCATAGGATAAGACAAAAATTGCTATATCATGGCGGTGTAGAAAGGGTCATATCTACCTGATGCTAGGATGCAATACAGAGCGTTTGCCTCTTCGAAGCGAGAGTGGCGTAAGGTGAAATGTGACATTTCAGTTGAATCTGCATCGGAAGCGGCGTCCACGATCGAGAGCTTGAGCAATGAGGAATAGAAACGACAGAGCTGCAAAAAAGTAAGGCAATGTGCTTCGAAGATGATGTGAAACCAACATTTTGAACCCCCTTCGCAAATCGGTCATCACTGACGAGCCCCTCGTGTTCGTCTCTCTCAGCATTGTCAAGCCACTTGATACTCTCATGAATAAAGCGTCCCAGGACTTCGGAACGTACGATGTCTGCTATCGTAGTTTTGCCACCAGTCGAATAATCTGGAAGAGCTGACGTATCACGAAGGAGACGGCCAAGGAGGTCAAATGATGGGAGCGTTGGAGGGAGTAATGTCAGGGCGTCCAAATATACAGAAATATCTTGTGCAAGGTTATTAGGTGCCATCAGTAAAGCGACGACAAGCTGGTAAGCTAGGTTAGGATTATACGAGACGATGGGCGGTAGGTCCACGGAAGTTATCATCGTGGGAGAGGTCAGGTGGGGTATTAAAGGTGTCAAGATCTGCACGATGGATTGTCAGAGCAAATATCAAACTGATTCACGATGCTTACCCGTTGTTCTGTGAGTGTAAGTGCTCGATCACGAGCTGCAAGTACAAGTTTCATTGCTTGGGCGATGCGTTCATTCTCTCGATCTGTTTCTCGTGTAATCCTGGTCTCTGTGGCCGGCGGGAGTAATGATAACGAATTCTTGGAAGCGCCTTGCTCGGCAAATTGCTTCGGTTCTCCTGCCGTGATCGTGGATTTGGCAACAGAGTGATCACTAACAAATTCGGATATAGAAAGATCGACAGGAGTGAAGTTGCTGCTTACGGGTCACTTTCCATGAAAGTCTCTTCATCCAAAAACAGACATGAAGCCCTCAATTCCGGAGGCAGGGGTGATTTTGTCAAGGTACTAGGAGAATAGGGACCAATCTGGGTGGCTGTGAGAGAAATAAAAGGTAGGACAATATCGGATTTACATCATTACCATCCCCCTTCAGGATCTTCCAGAGAACCCAAACCAATTGCTCCCTTTCACTGAACCCGCCCTCGGTTGAAATTTCTATGGCGAGTTCTCTCTCCTTAACGAATGTAGCGTACAAGACGGACTTGAAGGGATTGAGAGAAATCGGATAAGGAGCATACATGGAATAAAGAATGAATGAAACCGGGATGCGTTGTGCGAGCTGGCACATCGCAGCAGAATAGTTATAGAGGTCAGCAGCAAGAACCTTGATCACTATTGACAGAACTCAACTGACATCAGCGGCTGAAGTAAGGAGAGGCAATAGCATATCAAGAGCTAACTGAAATCTCGCAGTAGGTTGTACGAGCTGCATGAATGCCTGAGAAACCGCCGAACATGGAAGAGAATGAGCTCTAGCCAAGAGGTGAACAACAGACGCCCGAGTTGGATCCCCTGAACCTTTCTGAGTAGTAAAAGTTTGAGAGGATGTGGAAGATTTTGGGAAGAAACGCGAGCCAGCCATCGTGATGACTGGGCTGGCCCTTGAAGTCGATGTGAGCGGCAACGGCGAGCTCATCCAAGTCAATTTATTGTCCATGCTCATTAGATTCCGAAGTTGGGTTTCGGGCCATTGCCGGTACAAGCACTCACGTGCATGGCATTGTTGAAGCTTTGGTTTCTGTGGCGTGTACATACACTTTAAATTAGACTTCATCCCCCACCAACCAGCCACCAAAATAAACATGTTCACATGGACACATGCAGCAATGCTTATAGGAAAATGCTGCGCACACGAGTGTGAAGTCGACTAGCAGCCTCTCCAAACGACTTTCATCCCCTTGAGTTCCATGGCGCCCTTGGGTCGCTCAGAAATTTTAGCAACCGATGAGAATCAGAGTACTACTAGTGACTCCACTTCTAACAAGGTCAGCTATCATCAACCTATCACTTTCCGACCTCACGGGCTGACCATCATGTGAATATTTATTTCAATAGATCTACATTATCATTGTCGTCGTTGCAGTGCTCCTCTTGATGGCAGCAAGGTGCGCCTGGGGACTTCACGTGAGGCGCTTAGAAGATATTTACTAATCTTTATCAAGGATATATATTGTGCGGAGGAGAAGACGATCTCTCAGGTCGTCAAATCCTTATGACAACTCTCAGGCTCCCGAAAACAATATATTCAGTTCTTCATATCAACCCTCTTATCGGATGCATCGTCTTACCCCTCTTCCATCGGTTTATCACCCTGATCGCAGAGTCAATGCTGCGGATACTGATTCTGCCGGGCGCAGAACTGGGGGGCCTGATGATCCAGACTGGGATGGGAAAGATATACTTCCTGCCTACAATAAATTTGATCGCCCTCCCAAATACGACCTTGGTGGAGTGCTACCCGCTCAAGGATATACACCATCTGCTGGGAATCACCCACGCAACGACACAGTTATGGCAAGCACTGAAGCCATTCCTGTTGTCGAAGATCAATCCATGGCTTCTGTAAGGACTGGTCCCTCTGACGGAGATGATTCCGCTCTGTCTGCGCCGCGCCACGAGGCATCTAGCTAATGTTATGATTTGTAATCGTTACATTACTAATTTACCGCACCGACTTGGCACAGACTGTCTCGGACTCCGGACTTCATCGATCATCTGTTGTATACTTTACCACCAGATACCCTTTACGTTTTCTCTAGCACGATTCTACGGGTTGTAATACATCACTAGGTTCCTTCTGTTCCGTGTCCATCAGACATTACACCTCAAGGAGTGTCAATAAGATTTATCTTGAGCTAAACCCCATCCTTGTTTCGAACTAACAGCCATTGCTCCAATCTTCCTCATTGTTTACATATGAAACCCTTTCAAACTCCACATTCTCGCCTCTTCTCCCTCCCTCACCCATCCCATGTAATCTGCGGTCAACACGGCTGCTCGGACGAACATCGAGCCGTCAAGTTCCTCTGCCCCATCTAGTTCAACTGGCGGAACAGCGGGGCTGTTTGGAGGGTTCGGCACCGCGGGTGTCGACTCAAAAAAGGATCTGAAATTCAGGGAGGATCGGCCGATTACCACGAACCATGC
Source organism: Suillus subalutaceus (assembly GCF_016647625.1). NCBI lineage: Eukaryota > Fungi > Basidiomycota > Agaricomycetes > Boletales > Suillaceae > Suillus > Suillus subalutaceus. The sequence goes on along the minus strand of NW_024540289.1, from coordinate 248,367 downwards.
AATAGCGCTTGAGAGGTATGCGCGGAGAAGTAGGACTTGTGCCCGAGGAGACAAGTAGGCGACGAGTGAAGGGAGGAAGAGACTTGAAGTGACCAGATGCATCCTAGGATCTGAGAAATCGGATAAGGAGTATACATGGAATAAAGAATGAATGAAACTGGGATGCGTTGCGCGAGCTGGTGCATCGCAGCAGAATAGTTATGAAAATCAGCAGCAAGAGCCTTGATTACTATTGTCAGAACTCAACTGACATCAGCGGCTGAAGTAAGGAGAGGCAATAGCATATCAAGAGCTAGCTGAAATCTCGCAGTAGGCTGCACGAGCTGTATGAATGCCTGAGAAGCTGCCGAACATGGAAGAGAATGAGCTCTAGGGCCCAAGAGGTGAACAACAGACGCCCGAATTGGATCCCCTGAACCTTTCTGAGTAGTCAAAGTTTGAGAGGATGTGGAAGTTTTGGGAAGAAACGCGAGTCAGCCATCGTGATGACTGGGCTGGCCCTTGAAGTCGATGTGAGTGGCAACGACGAGCTCATCCAAGTCAATTTATTGTCCATGCTCATTGCTCATTAGATTCCGAAGTTGGGGTTCCCATTGCCGGTACACTTTGTCGAGCGTTTTACGATCACGTGACATTCGGGTTCCGCCGGATTCCCTCCCTGTTGATCCCTTTTGTTTTGGAGTGTCCGTTCAACGACACACTGCGGTCGTCTCTATTGAAAACAAATCGAATTTGCGGAGGCCCAAAAACAGACCTGCAATGTTGATCGACGTACGAACAACTCTCACAAAGCAAAAACTACACAACGTCGCAGAATGCGAAGAAGAAAGATACCAATCCGGTTGTGTGTGTGTGGTCATGCCAGCCCAGCGACAGTGAGTGTGATATGCTACAAATACGTGCGTGGACGGGGGTGATACATAGACGAGTGTTGGTGGATATACAGACCCGGAAATATGGTGATGTGGGGCCGTGGTCTTATAGTCTCAGCGGGAGGAGGACGCTCGAACTTCTGGGCGGCCGTTCTTACTTGCCCGTCCAGTGATTTCTCCCTGTCCCTCGCGCTGGCGCTGAATTGCATCGAAAAGTGGCTTGACGCCGCGGGTCGCCTCAGGGTATGCTTCCAGAAATACTCCCTGGTCCCGCTGCAGCCTGTCGAAGCTCGTGATGAGTTGCAAGCAATCAAGTGCCGCTCTTGAACCCACAATCGGCGTGAAGGCTACTCACCGGTAGAACTCGACAGCGATCACCTTGGGGATGTTCCGCTTCACGCCAGTGACCATGCGCATAGGGCCAGTGTACCACTCCTCGGGCCAATCCTTTAGTGCCTTGCCGCTAATAGATGCGGCAGGGTCTTCCCACTGCTTCACGGCAGTGCACCATGCCTCGTGCGAGGTCCGGGATGCCGACGCCAGGGATGGGAGCTTGCTTTTGTGCTGCAGCGCTGTGCCGGCGGCTGTTGGAGGGTGGCACCTGTAGTGTAGGAATGGCGCGAGGCGAGGGACGAGGTCGAGTCCATGGGAACCGGGGCGGGTGTTGTAGAAGCTGTGGCCTGATGGCACAGGGTTGGTTGTAGAGACTGGGAGGAAGAGACCCTCGCCAGTGTCGCCACCAATCAAACACCAAAATAAATGTCGTTCACATGGGCACATGCAGTAATACTTATAGGAAAACGCTGCGCACATGAATGTGAAGTTGACTAGCAGCCTCTTCAAATGACTTTCATCCCCTCAAGTGCTTCCATGGTGCTCTTGGGTCGCTCAGAAGTTTTATCAACTAATGAGAATCAGAGTACTAGTCACTCCAATAATAGCGGCACGGATCAGCTATCATCAACTTATCACTTTCCGACGCACGAGCTGACCATCATGTGAATATTTGAAATTTGTTTCAATAGATCATTGGCCTTGTTGTATTCCTCGTCTTGATGACAGCAATTAATGGGTGCGCCTGGGGACTTCACGCGAGGCGCTCAGAAGATATTTACTAATCTTCATCAAGCACACTTTTTGTCCGAAGGTTCCGGAGAAGACGATCTCTCAGGTCGTCAAATTCTCATGACAACTTTGAGGCTCCTGACTCTGAAGGCAATACATTCAGTTTTCCAAATCAAGCCTCTCATCGGATGCATCGTTTGACCCCTTTCCCATCGATTTATCGCCCTGATCGCAGAGTCAATGCTGCGGATACTGATTCTGCCGGGCGCAGAACTGGAGGGCCTGATGATCCAGATTGGGATGGGAAAGATATACTTCCTGCCTACAATAAATTTGATCGCCCTCCCAAGTACGACCTCGGTGGAGTGCTACCCGCTCAAGGATCATCTGCTGGGAATCACCCACACAACGACACAGTTATGGCAAGCACTGAAGCCATTCCTGTTGTAGAAGATCAATCCGTGGCTTCTGCAAGCACTGATCCCTCTGACGGAGATGATTCCGCTCTGTCTGCGCCGCGCCACGAGGCACCTAACTAATGTTATAATTCGTAATCGTTACATTACTGCACAGACTGTCTCAGACTCTGGACTTCAGCTATTGTATACTTTACCTCCAGATAATCTTTACGTTTTCTCTAACACGATTCTACGGGTTGTAATGCATCACTGGTTCCTTCTGTTCCGTATTCATCAGACATTACACCTAAAGAAGATTTATCTTGAGCTAAACCCCATCCTTGTTTCGAACTAACACCCACTGCTCCAATCTCCCTTGCTTACGGATGAAGCCCTTTCAAACTCCACATACTCGCCTCTTCTCCTTCCCTCACCCATCCCATGTAATCTGCGGTCAACACGGCTGCTCGCACGAATAGCGAGCCGTCAAGTTCCTCTGCCCCATCTAGTTCAGTTCCAGCAAAGTATCCTTTCGGCCGGGCCCCATAGATGGTGGAGAAGTGTGCGAAAGCTCGTTGGATCTTGGCATAATGGTCACTGGGGTGCATTATGGATGATTGAACGAGAGGAAGGAAAGGGTTGGGTGTCTGCGCGTTCTGTGCTGGGATACCTTCCACTGGCGGAACAGCGGGGCTGTTTGGAGGGTTCGGCACCGTGGATGTCGACTCAAAAAAGGATTTGAAATTCAGGGAGGGTCGGCCGATTACCACGAACCATGCAATAACGCTTGAGAGGTATGCGCGGAGAAGTAGGACTTGTGCCCGAGGAGACAAGTAGGCGACGAGTGAAGGGAGGAAGAGACTTGAATTGACCAGATGCATCCTAGGATCTGTAAGTATAGAACATTTCTGAATCGCAATCGATACTCACAGAAAGAAATCGGCAGTGAAACCGTTTTCTCCACCCTCCGAGAGCATACATTACCGAGGAGGTCCAAATACACTCTCCTATCTTACGTTCGATCTCTCCCGGTTTGGAGAGATCCACTGTCCATTTCTGGACGTGCTCGCGGATTGTGTCACCGTGAGCCACAAGTGTGTCGGGATATTGGCTAGCGAAATTTAATTGACCTTTCGACGCAAGGCTGGGATCCTTGAGAACTCGAGCAAGAATTGAGAAAGCGTGGGTGTCTTGTCCGCTTGGCGCCTTGAGAGGCATCGCAGAATCGAGCATCAATGACGCAAAACTGTTCATCACAGCGCCGATGCCATCACTAGGCTGGGCGACAAACATTGATCGTGGAAGGAAACCCGGGATATAAGTATAATGCATCGCCGCCAACGAAAGCCCTAACCCAGTTCACCGGATGTAAGTCTCTTCTTCCTTTGCACCAACGTGTGACTTACCCTCAGCAAGCATGCCTTTTAAGCCAAACTCGACGCCATATCCACAATGAATCAATGAATGAAAGACTCCATTTACGAATCGGCACAGCATTTCCGGCTGGCTTTCCGCGTCTCTTCCAGGTTGGAAGTTATACTTCTCGGAAAAGATGAATTCATCCAAAGTTGCGGAGGCGCCCTTTTCTTCGATGGCCTTAGCAAAGAAAGTGGTGTAAGCTTCGTAGTAGCTGTCGATTCCGAATATTAAGAACATCAAGATCAAGGCATAGGGGCAAGCATTTGCTCACTTTTCATCACCAAGATGGTCAACAAAATTCTGCGTTGTGACGGGATGGGGCGATACAAAGGCGGCTCTCTGAAACTTGCTGTCCTGTTTGTACAATGCTTCAATCACGGGTCCGCTGCCTCCTAATGCGTATATTGCAAGTGCTCGATGGGCAACGTGGCTAGGCGGATATGTCATAAATCATCGCTTAGTATAGTTTTTCTATCGCTCACTTGTGAAACCTTATATCGTTCCAGAAGATGTGATATCGGGTGTGGTTATCAATCAATACGTGCCGCATCGTGGCTAATGATTCGGGGTTGCATCCTGGCCACCTCTGTGGACAGAGTGCTGTCGGTGGAGGGGATGGAGCCGGGAAGAGTTTTTTCTGCCTTCTCGTCGTAAACCTTTCCGTTCATTGTGTTATTGGGAGTTGACTGATCAACGATAAGGACGAGAGTGTGAACAATCCTGCGTATTTAAAGCCTTTCTGAGAACCATGAGTCCGATGACTGGTCTCAATCCTATCCCTCTTGTTCAGGGGCTAGCTTCTTCGGCACTGATCCGTACTTCAAGTATCACGGTCTCCGAGAAGCACCTGACACTTGCGTTTATAATTAATCTGCAGTCGTGTGATCCAAAGTTCCTCCTGAAACTTAGAAGAGGCACGCCCTGCAACATCCCACATACCTTCGGTATTCGTCGATTCCTTGACGGTACCTATGGAAAGCGGAATGATCAGGCACATCGGGAGTGAGCAAATGGCATTTGTTCGGCTAGTACCCCCGCCACCCCTAGCCAAGTGTGCTCGACCTCCCACCTTGCTCACCGGAGAAATCTCCGTTCTATTGTCAGGGCGTGAGTCTTATCTGACAACGTCACACCTGACCAAAATCATTGCTGATCCATTGATAGACTGAGTGGTTGAATGATGTTCAACATGACCCTCGTTATCCTTTCCGTGGAAATTCTCGTGGCCCTCTGTACCCACATGATCATCGTTACCATGTACGCCATCGTGAGGTCTTGAACCAGAACGAAGTAACTCCGATTGTTGACCGCGACTCTCCTGTGAGGTGAATAACTTCGTTGAGTGTCTCCTCGTCGCCAATGGCGGTATGACAAGCGGATAAGAACGCAAACTCTGTGTGCGGAATGTCTTTCTCCACGATATCGAGCAGCGTGATGTCCGTCTCTCATGATGAAATGGGAATTGTAACGCTGTGCAGGGTCCTGCTTGCCATCACACACCAGGTGCACCCAGGCGTTCTCTTGCAAAGCTTCGAGTGCACCTGCTCGTGTGGCTGCGTCGCCAGAAATAGTGGTACGATTGGCCATCGCAGGGACAGGTTTATGGACAAGCTCGAGCTCGCTGTCCACAGCCAAGAGCGCCTTGCCTTTCTCTGCACCCAGTTGACCTTGACCGATCGCCATGAAGGAAGGAGGCATATGCTTCTTCATAATCTGATCAGAGCCGAAATTGTCAGCGTAAGAACAGATGTAGAGATCCCCCTTTCCCAGAGCGAACCTATCTGCTTTTGTTTGAAAGGGGTGAGCTGCGTGGAGAGGAATGGATGTGAAAGCTGCAGTTAGACACAGCCAGATTCAAGAGCAGCACTTTAGTTTGAGGATGTGCTCGAGTACGTTGACGATGGGTAACATGATTTTGTCACATATATGATCATGCTACCCATCGTCAACATCTGCGAGAGCACCATTAGATCCGTCCTCGACTCCGCTAGGTTCATCCGAGATGCTTGTCGTATTGTTTCCTGTAGTTGTGAGGGGAATATTCATTTTTATCTGGAAAGCGAGCTCGTGGGTGTGGCAGAGGATACCGGTGATACCGGCGCAGGTTCGTTTTTCAGAATACCTAGCGATGATGATGCAGATAAAATACGAGCAATATAATCCTCCATACCTGCAGGCCTGGGAGATGCGGTTGAGGCCGGGAACATCGATATTGAATAACTCCGTGACAGCGTGTCCGGCGTTGTCGGCGGCATAGTGTAGGATGAGTTAATGGGAGGGAAGATGGGTTTTAGCGGAGAAGGACAGCAGTGGCCATAGGGGGACATTGGCGCTAAAAGGGCACTTCAATCACTAGGGCAGCGAAAGTGACACGTTGACGGACGTGTAGAGTTTGGTGCGGTGAAGGGCGATGAAACTTGACTTGGGAGTTAGATGAGCCAGGTGGCGGGTATTCTGGACAAGTAGAGTGATGGGTAATTAGTATATTGCATAATGAACAACCCGACTCAGTTGTAGGTTGATTTGATTGAGGTTTAGTCGTTGCTGTTCATATTTTGCATCAGCGAGTGCCAGAAAGCTGTTCCGTTCTAGACTCTTTCTTGCCTACATGCGTTGAGATGTTGATTCCTGACGCCAAGCTGGTCACGAGCCTAGTCTCGTTCGTGGCCAAGAGATTTTACCGCCGCTGTTCCTCAGGCCAGATTGTAGAAGATCAATCCGTGGCTTCTGTAAGTACTGATCCCTCCAGTGACGGAGATGAGTCCGCTCTGTCTGCGCCGGGCAACGAGGCACCTGACTAATGTTATAATTTGTAATCGTTACATTACTGCACAAACTGTCTCAGACTCTGGACTTCAAAGCTTCACCTTTACTTCCAGATAATCTTTATGTTTTCTCTAACGCGATTCTACGGGTTGTAATGCATCACTGGTTCCTTCTGTTCCGTATTCATCAGACATTACACCTAAAGAAGATTTATCTTGAGCTAAACCCCATCCTTGTTTCGAACTAACACCTGCTCCAATCTCCCTCATTGCTTACACATGTAACCCTTTCAAACTCCACATTCTCGCCTCTTCCCCTTCCCTCACCCATCCCATGTAATCTGCGGTCAACACGGCTGCTCGCACGAACAGCGAGCCGTCAAGTTCCTCTGCCCCATCTAGTTCAGTTCCAGCAAAGTATCCTTTCGGCCGGGCCCCATAGATGGTGGAGAAGTGTGCGAAAGCTCGTTGGATCTTGGCGTGATGGTCATTGGGGTGCATTATGGATGATTGAACGAGAGGAAGGAAAGGGTTGGGTGTCTGCGCGTTCTGTGCTGGGATACCTTCCACTGGCGGAACAGCGGGGCTGTTTGGAGGGTTCGGCACCGTGGATGTCGACTCAAAAAAGGACTTGAAATTCAGGGAGGGTCGGCCGCATACTACGAACCATGCAATAGCGCTTGAGAGGTATGCGCGGAGAAGTTGGACTTGTGCCCGAGGAGACAAGTAGGCGACGAGTGAAGGGAGGAAGAGACTTGAAGTGACCAGATGCATCCTAGGATCTGTAAGTATCGAACATTTATGAATCGCAATTGATTCTCACAGGAAGAAATTGGCAGTGAAACCGTTTCTCCACCCTCCGAGAGCATACATTACCGAGGAGGTCCAAATACACTCTCCTATCTTACGTTCGATCTCTCCTGGTTTGGAGAGATCTACCGTCCATTTCTGAACGTGCTCGCGGATTGTGTCACCGTGAGCCACAACTGTGTCAGGATATTGCCTAGCGAAATTTAATGGGCCTTTCGACGCAAGGCTGGGATCCTTGAGAACTCGAGCAAGAATTGAGAAAGCGTGGGTGTCTTGTCCGCTTGGTGCCTTGAGAGGCATCGCAGAATCGAGCACCAACGACGCAAAACTGTTCATCACAGCGCCGATGCCGTCACCAGGCTGGGCGACAAACATTGATCGTGGAAGGAAACCCGGGACAGGAATATCATGCATCGCCGCCAACGAAAGCCCTAACCCAGTTCACCGGATGTAAGTGATGTCTCTTCTTCCTTTGCACCAATGTGTGACTTACCCTCAGCAAGCATGCCTTTTAAGCCAAACTCGACGCCATATCCACAATGAATCAATGAATGAAAGACCCCATCTACGAATCGGCACAGCATTTCCGGCTGCTTTGCCACTTCTCTTCCGGGCTGAAAGTTATACTTCTCAGAAAAGATAAATTCATCCAAAGTTGCGGATGCGCCTTTCTCATCGATGGCCTTAGCAAAGAAAGTGGTGTAAGCTTCGTAGTAGCTGTTGATTCCGAATATTAAGAACATCAAGGTCAGGGCATAGGGGCAAGCATTTGCTCACTTTTCATCACCGAGATGGTCAACAAAATTCTGCGCTGTGATGGGATGGGGCGATACAATGGCAGCTCTCTGAACCTTGCTGTCCTGTTTGTATAATGCTTCAATCACGGGGCCGCTCCCCCCTAACGCGTATATCGCAAGCGCTCGATGGGTAATGTGGCTGGGTGGATATGTCATAAATCATCGCTTAGGGTAGTTTTTCCATCACTCACTTGTGAAACTGGATATTATTAAAGAAGATGTGATGTCGGGTGTGGTTATCGATCAATACGTGCCGCATCGCGGCCAATGATTCGGGGTTGCATCCTGGCCACCTCTGTGGACAGAGTACTGTCGGTGGAGGGGATGGAGGCGGGAAGAGTTTTTCTACTCTCTCGTCGTAAACCTTTGTGTTCATTATGTTGTTTGGAGTTGACCAGGACTGATCGACAATAATGACGCAGATTGAGGGAGTGTGAACAATCTTGCGTATTTAAAGCCTTTCTGAGAACCGTGAGTTCCGTGGCTGGAGTCTCAATCTTACCCCTCTTGTTCAGGGGCTAGGAACTTATTGGCACTAGTACTGATCCGTATACGTCAAGTATCACGGGAGAAGCAACGTTGCATTTTCATTTCTTCGTAACCTGGTTAGAATGTAACATTTGGTGCGAATCTCGAGGTTCGCGCCACATTCTCACTTCGTATAATGTCCTTTTTTCCTCAGTGAACAGACACTTGCGTTTATAATTATAAATCTGTAGTCGTATGTTCCAACGTTCCTCCTGAAACTTAGAAGAGGACGCCCTGCTAATTATTTCATCCCACATACCTTCGATATCCGTGGATTCCTTGACGTCACGAAAGCGGAGTGATCAGGCGCAGCGGGAGTGAGCAGCTCGACAAAAATGGTATTTGTTTGGCCAGTACCCTTGCCACTCCCAGCCAAGTGTGTTCGTCCTCTATCGACCACCTTGCTCACCGGAGAAATCGCTGTTCTATTGTCAGGGCGTAAGTCTTATCTGACAACCTTACACCTGACCAAAATCATTGCTGGTCCATTGACAGACTGAGTGGTTTAATTCACCATCGAGCTCGAGTCATGCCAACTGATCTGTACACAACCCCCGCGAGCCTCTCCACGACCTTCGTGATGAGCCTGTCCGGCGCGATCCTCAGAATGATATTCAATATGACCCTCGTTATCCTTCCCGTGGAAATTCTCGCGGCCCTCTGCACCCACACGATCACCGTTACCATGTGCGTCATCGCGAGGTAGTGAACCAGAGCGAAGTATCTTCGATTGTTGACCGCGACTCTCTTGCGAAGTGAATGACTTCGTTGAGTGTCTCCTCACCGCCAATGGCGGTATGACAAGCGGATAAGAACGCAAACTCCGCGTGCGGAATGTCTTTCTCCACGATATCGAGCAGCGTCAGATGTTCGTCTCTCTTGACGAAATGGGAATTGTAAAGTTACGCAGGGTCTTGCTTGCCATGACACGCCAGGTGCACCCAGGTGTTCTCTTGCAAAGCTTCGAGTGCACCTGCTCGTGTGGCTGCGTCGCTAGAAATAGTGGTACGATTGGCCATCGCAAGGACAAGTTTATGGACAAGCTCGAGCTCGCTGTCCACAGCCAAGAGCGCCTTGCCATTCCCTCCACCCAGTTGACCTTGACCGATCGCCATGAAGGAAGGAGGCATATGCTTCTTCATAATCTGATCAGAGCCGAAATTGTCAGCGTAAGAACAGATGTAGAGATCCCCCTTTCCCAGAGCGAACCTATCTGCTTTTGTTTGAAAGGGGTGAGCTGCGTGGAGAGGAATGGATGTGAAAGCTGCAGTTAGACACAGCCAGATTCAAGAGCAGCACTTTAGTTTGAGGATGTGATCGAGTACGTTGACGATGGGTAGCATTGGGATAAAATCATGCTACCCATCGTCAACATCTGCGAGAGCACCATTAGATCCGTCCTCGACTCCGCTGGGTTCATCCGAGATGCTTGTCGTATTGTTTCCTGTAGTTGTGAGGGGAATACTCATTCTTATCTGGAAAGCGAGCTCGTGGGTGTGGAAGAGGATACCGGTGATACCGGCGCAGGTTCGTTTTTCAGAATACCTAGCGATGATGATGCAGATAAAATACGAGCAATATAATCCTCCATACCTGCAGGCCTGGGAGATGCGGTTGAGGCCGGAAACATCGATATTGAATAACTCCGTGACAGCGTGTCCGGCGTTGTCGGCGGCATAATGTAGGATGAGTTAATGGGAGGAAAGATGGGTTTTAGCGGAGAAGGACAGAAGTGGCCATAGGGGGACATTGGCACTAAAAGGGCACTTCAATCGCGAAAGTGACACGTTGACGGACGTGCAGAGTTTGGTGAGGTGAAGGGCAATGAAACTTGACTGAGGAGTTGAATGAGCCAGATGGCGGGTATTCTGGACAAGTAGAGTGATGGGTAATTCAATAATGCATAATGAACGACCCGACTCAGTTGTAGGTTGAGTTTAGTCGTTGCTGTTCATATTTCGCATTAGCGAGTGCCAGAAAGCTGTTCCGTTCTAGACTCTTTCTTGCCTACATGCGTTGAGATGTTGATTCCTGACGCCAAGCTGGTCACGAGCCTAGTCTCGTTCGTGGCCAAGAGATTTTTACCGCCGCTGTTCCTCAGGCCAGATCTAGAGGTCTTATCATTAGTGACGTTATTGCGTTACCCTGCACGTTACAGCACCGTGATACCTTGTTTTGGGGAGCCAATGTACTTCGGAAGGCCACTGCAATGTGCATCACTCGAAGGAACCAAGTGGTAACAGGGTATGTTTCAGAAACCGGCTCGAGTATTATTTATATGCCGTCGCGATCTGCCACGTCACTTCACTTAGCTGATGAGGCTATATGCGGAACCTCACCTCCCCGGTACCTGTAGTGCTACATCATCACACTTGTTCGATGCTCTTAAGGCGGGGTACTGACGCACTTTAATCGGCAAGGAGTAGCTTCACAAGGGTGGTCACTTGTTGGAGCCTGGCCGTGACGGGCGGTTCCGAGTCGGAGCCGTCCGGCCTCCAATTGAATTCATGAGACCCTAGCCTAGTACTGCAAGGTTGCGGCACCTCCAAATCGCAAAACGGCAGTAATGCTAATGCCATTCTCAAGCTCCCAGTTGGTTGAAAAAATTGCAGGGTAAAGGTCTGAAGGTGAGTCTGCCACTATCATCGACTCTTGTTGGAATCGAGCTTCTAGTTGATGACCTTAATCTTCAGAACTGTGATAACGTTATGACGGATGTGAAGATTAAGGTCATCACATCATTGCCTGTGTATCACACTTTTGGTCTACAGTATGCGCCCTAGAAGGCGACAGTCACGGCTGTTCCTCCATTTTATTGGGTCGGAGGTTTGTTAGCCTCGATATCCATTGGTCCTTCATATAGATCAGATCACTGATCCAATCCACATGCGATATTCAAACTCGATTCTATGGGCGCTCCGCCGACGACCGGTATGTTCCATTCCATTCTCTATCAAATACCGCATTGACTTGGCGTTCTTTATGGAATACATGTACAGGTATACGCTTACGCAAGTCTCCGCATCAACTTTGCTCATCAGTCACCTGTTAGAGTCGGCGGTCAGTTCCGCGTAAGGGGGGCTCTGCCTGCGCGCCTGTTGCATGCATATAAATGTAGCTGGTCACACTCAATCTCTTACCGCTCTCTAACATACTCCGACAATGAGCTCTGTTGAATACCACTATCCCGTGATCGGCCGCAAGGGCACTGGAGGCGTATTTGATCGCTTGCCCATCCAGACACTGGGGAAGGACCAACCCTACCAATTTGCATTGTTCATCCTTGCTTTCAGTGCGATCCAGCAGCGTTCCGATGCTCCCCACATTGAGCCAGCAGCCACCTTCATGGAAATTGCGTCAATTCACGGAAAGCCCTATGTTGAATGGGCTGGTGACCGCAACAAGGACACCTCAGCTGACTATAGCCCAACTGACAAGAAAGATACCAACCCTGTTCCTTCCAGATTCGGAGGTATGGCCGTCGTTTCCACTGTTGTTTCCCACAACCTGACAATATTGTGTGACAGGTTATTGCAAGTAAGTCATGTACACCCTCTCGCTCTGTTCATTTGAAACCGTTCTTTAGCCACGGCGCCGTTGTCTTCCCTACCTGGCACCGCCCATATGTTATGCTTATTGAGGTATGTTCAACAGATGATCATGCCTGACGCGCTGTTCAATTGTGTTACAGCAATCGATCGGAAACATTGCTGAACAATTGGCCCATGACATTGAAACTAATAACCCAGGTGAAAATGGAGTGTGGATTAAGGCTGCCAAGGAACTACGTTTTCCGTGCGTGCTAAGTCATTCCCGACGCTGATACAGACGTTTACATTACACGCAGATACTGGGACTGGGCCGATAAAGATGTACCCGAGAATGGCCTTCCTCCTGTTCTGTATGAAGATAAAATCGAAATCATGGCTGCTGGAGGTAAAAAACGAATAGTCAATAATCCGCTCCTCATTTTTCTCGTATGTCGATGGAATTCCATCCGACTTTACCGACGAGACGGACGACTCGGTATGTTATATTTCGCTTTCCAGATCACTGAACTTGCTCAAATGTGGTCCGAAGACAGGACAAGTGGCGTATTTCTCCAAGTGGCAGAGGACGTATCGCCACGCTGATAGTACCCCGAACCCTGAAGGCAGTCATATAGACTCGCTACAAACGTGAGTATCCATGGAGACATATGTTGCGTGAAGCTGGTGCTGATGTTACATTTTGTAAGGGCGTTCAAAGCCGGGGCAAAGGATCTGAGGCGCAGAGTCGCTCAGCTCTTTACGTTCAATGATGACCAAAATTCTGCGATAACGCACGTCTTAGTTTCTGCTAGGATTATATATGTATTGATAAATATGCTAACAGCTGGGACGACTTTTCTAATCATACCGCGGAATCGAAGAGAGAGATGGACTTCGTCAACAGTGGGTCGCTTGAAGGCGTGCACGACACTGTTCATATATTGCTTGTGGGTGGAATACATTTGTTCTAACTTTGATGCATGCTTACTCCAGCGATGAGCTAGGGTGGGAATGGACAAATGGTTAGTTGTAAATACTTGCGTGCGAGAGGTGTTTGTTGATCTATATTAACAAAATTTGCAGAGTTACCCAGACTACGTGAGCAATTCTGACCCTCTGCAATGATTTTGGCGCTCATCTTCACATAGGCCGGTTTCGATCCTATCTTTTTCCGTATGTGAACAGGTGATCACTCGTATGCATTACTTACGTGGTTTCCTTTAGTTCACCATTCGAATGTCGACAGGCTATGTATGTATATTTCGTTCAAGGGTGTTGTCTTGTTATTGAATCCCCCAAGTGGCTCTGTGGGAGTGGTGCTACACACCGAATATTGGATGGGAAGCGGATATGAACACGATAATGAACAATATCCCTGGACACAGGTATGGGTTGGACGATGTTCTCGCATAGATACTCAATAGTTATCTCTTAGGCACGTGGCACGTACGCGCAAGTTTACAACGAACAACTCCTTCCAGACGGGCCACTCCAGCCATTCCGAACGGAACAAGGAGACTACTGGACTTCCACTCAGGCCCGATTTTTGGATGAACAAGGCTACCCCAAGTGTACGTAGCAATCTTATCCATTGGATGACATAAGTTCACTTTGAATAGACTATTCGTTTCCCGAGTTTGAAGGAATCAAGGTCGATAAAGCTGCCACGTCATCCCAAGAGCGTGCTGCGGCGCGCAAAAGGGTGCAAGCCTACTACGATTTTGATCCGCAAACCAAGGCGAAACAGGTGGCTTCGCACGCTTGGAAGCACTTACCTGTTCCAAACAAGGAAGACCCTGCCGTGCCAAGTGATCATACCGTTATTCCTAACTATCGCACATTTGTTGTGCATGTGAAACTTGTGGAGCACGCATACAACCGCTCCTACTCATTCCAGCTCCACCATAAAGGGAATGTTCATTCGAGTCCGCAGCTCGTAGGTACCATCACAGTCTTTGCAAGGCCAGACAATTCTCCTTGTAAAGCATGTGCTATGCGTCGTGAGGCAGGATCTGTAGTTCGCGGGATGATCCCCATTCCTCCGGAATTGATCGACAGTATTATCAAATCAAACGGAGGCGCAGAATCAGGGGTTTCGTTCAATCAGACCCTCGCTCACATCAAGGGGGAGTTCGTTGGAAAGCTTGTGGATGCTACTGGCTCACAGCTTGCCGGAGCTGAGGGAGGGGTGGAGACGACCCAGGTGCCACAACATCGTGCCACTTCTCGTAGAGTCACTCCCGTGGAAATTTCTCTGGTGTCTGCTGCTGTTGCCGAGCACGTAGAGGACAAGGCTCGTCCTGTCCACTTATGTGACTGGCAGCTCCATGACGGTATCTTCAACGTAAGCGTATTGTTCTTTATTTTGGCAATCCGCTGAATATCCTTTCTGACAGGGTGGCTGGCTGGCGACTCACAAGGATTCGGAGTGATGCAGCATGCTTGGATGAGTCAACTTGTGAAATACTTGTATTTGATTGGCCAAATTCAGAACAATGTCTTCGGAAATGTGTTATCCCTGTACAATATGCAGTCGTCGAAGTGTTTTATCCCTGTATAATATATAGTATGGAATATCGACATTACTTCTTGAAATTCTTCCCTTCATTTGGTCTTGGGCGGCGATGTCAAATTCTGACACATGTAGAAAAAAGTGTACAAGAGAGATAGTTAGAAGCATAAAAGCGAGAGAGCACGAAAACGAAACGCGAGGGTAGAATGGTGAGAGACAGCACTCGGTTGTCGGACTTGCTCTCCAACTCTACTTAACCTAACTAACTCCCTCTAGAACGTAGGGGGCAGCGGGACCAGCGGAGCCATGGGTCGTCGGCTCATCACTAGTTCGTGCAATGGGTCGGCTGATGACTTGGTGGTTCAGTGTATGAGATGCGGAAACTTGCAATTCAGAGTCGAAAGCCATCGTCGTTGAGAGTAAGTACCAGGTTGAATTCAGGCCATAAAGCGAGAAGAAATGCGCAGACATAAGCTGAATCTTGAATGCATGATCTTCTGGTTGCAACATTGCGGACTGAATAAGGTCGAGGAATGGTTGGAGACCTTGCTCTTTGACGAAAGAGATGAGAGAGCATCGAGGAAGCCGCAAATGTCCGAGTCCGGCCGAGGGCAGCCATATGCGATCCACCAAGCGAGAGTCGATCCAAAGTGTGAGCGAAACAATATAACTTTCGAGTTTTGCGGCAGGTAAGACAACGCGGATTGAGGTGGCGAGATGCATGCTAATTTTTGAGGGAAGGGTGAGGGTGACCGTAACCGTGACAGCCTGAGGAGGATGTGATGAAAAGGCGTAGCCCAAGGGCTAGCGGGCCTTCAATTTGGTTATGACGCGCGCCACCGAGAGTCTCGTTCCTTGTTTTCGACCTTGTCTGTCTTACCATCGCAGTTCTGTAATAACAATATTATCCTATTCTCCTCCTCGGATCTTTATCTGAGCCCCAACAGCAGACTTAGGGTGTTGCTGACATTAGGTCGAAAACAATCTCTTCACGCCCAAAACCATTATTCCACTCTACCCCTATCATGTCTTCAAACAATAACTCACTCGATGTTGATGAAAATATGTCTTCCCCTAACGGCGCTGATGGAAACACCCTTCTTCAACTCCTTGCACAGTTGGTGCAAGGGCAGCAAGACTTTGGCCAGGTTGTCGCACAAGTTCTAGCTCACCCTGCTCCAGTACCACAAACTCCGACTGCGCCGACTATCCCTAAAGCATCAATTGCTGAACCAGATGCTTATGACGGGAAGTACGAGACGTTCGACGCATTCATGAGTCAACTTTTTCTATTGTTTTCCGGCAATCCGTCGGTCTATGCTAATGACCAAATGAAAATCATTACGACCTTGTCCTTTATGAAGAAAGGTTTCGCGGGTACGTGGGCGACCAATATCACGAAGCAGCTGAGGGAAGGCACTCTTGTCTTTGCGAGTTGGGCAGAGTTCGAGAGGAAGTTGAGAGGTGTATTCGATGATCCGAATAAGAAACGGCTCGCGCAGGTTAAGCTTCACACGCTGAAGAAAACTTCTAAACAATCCGCTGATGAATATTTCGCCGAGTTTGATCAACTCGCAACAGTCGCAGGCTTCAACGACGAAGCCTTGCTTGATATACTCCATCAAAACCTTGACAAGCCCACATTTGATGCAATTGTGGCTGCTCCGCAGGTTGATAGAGAGTTGACGGCATGGAAGGACTATGCGAAGAAGTATGATAGGAATAAGAGAGCGAACAAAAGGAGTGATGGAGGAGAATTTGCAAGTGGAAGGAGGTTTGGTGAAGGAAGAGGAGGACTGGGTTGGTTTTGGCCACAAGGAGGTATAGGACGAGGATCTCCCCATACAGGTACCACTGGAACGAGCGGCACCACTACGGACACTGGGAGTCACGCAGGCACAGGCACCGGGGGCACCAACACAGCGGGGGGCTGGCGCACTGGAGATATCACCTTTAATCACTGTCCACTTGCTTGCCGTGCTACCTTTGGAGGAGAGATATCACATGAGCCAGAAGATGAACCTTGTAAGGAGAAGCGAAAAGTTGAGCAGTTAGAAGATGGAGATCGCATTTTTGTCACTAAGTTTGAGGTTGAGACGTTGGAAGAATGGCAGTATTGGGAGAAGGCTAGAAGATGTGAAAAGATTAGGGCTGTGGAAACATGCTCTCAGAAGTTGGCAGAGGAGGCACTTAAGAAGGGGACAAAGATGTCGTTGGAAGAATTACTTCCCAAACACCTTGAAGATTTTATGCCGGTGTTTGAGAAAGCCTCATTTGATCGCTTACCTGAACGACGTCAGTGGGATCATGCTATTGAACTCAAAACCAGGCATCGAACCTTTCAATAGCAAGATTTACCCGCTAAGTCTTGTTGAGCAAGCTGAACTCGACAAGTTCATTGAAGAGCATCTGCACACAGGACGAATTCGACCTTCGAAATCCCCTATTGCTTCCCCATTCTTCTTCGTCAAGAAGAAAGATGGCTCTTTGCATCCTGTACAGGACTATCGCAAATTAAACTCAGCTACCATCAAAAATCGGTATCCCCTTCCTCTGATTTCCGAAGTAATCCACAAACTCCGCAACGTGCGATATTTTACCAAGCTCGATGTTCGATAGGGGTACAATAATATCCGCGTCCGTGAGGGAGACGAGTGGAAAGCTGCGTTTACAACCAATCGGGGACTCTATGAACCATTGGTAATGTTTTTTGGCCTCACAAACTCACCAGCTACCTTTCAGACGATGATGAATGATTTATTCCGAGATCTCATTAGCCGTGGAGTGGTGATTGTTTACATGGATGACATTCTCATCTTTACCGAATCCTTCGAAGAACATCGACGAGTCACACGTGAAGTTCTTCAAATCCTTCGTGACAACCACTTGTATCTGAAGGCCGAGAAATGTGCCTTTGAACAGACGGAAATCGAATATCTCGGACTCGTTATTCGTCACGGCGAGGTTTCTATGGATCCAGTCAAAGTGAAGGGTGTACAGGAATGGCCTCGACCTACTATGAAACACGAACTCCAGCAATTTTTAGGATTTGCCAACTACTATCGTCGTTTCATTCAAGGTTTCGCTCATATCGCTCATCCTCTTCACCGCTTAACTGGTAATGAACAATGGCATTGGGGAATAGACGAAGAAAAGGCATTCCAAGGCCTGAAAACTGCTATCACCACAGCACCCATACTTATCCTACCCAAAGACGATGCCCCGTTTCGTGTTGAAGCTGATAGTTCTGACTATGCTACAGGAGCAGTACTCTCCCAACTCCAATCTGATAATCATTGGCACCCTGTCGCATTCCTTTCGCGTGCACTATCTGATGTCGAGCGCAATTACGACATCCATGACAAGGAACTGCTCGCTATTATGCGAGCTCTTGCTGAATGGCGACATTATTTGATGGGTGCGCAACAAACCATCGAAATTGTCACTGACCACAAGAATTTGGAGTATTTTACTTCGGCAAAGAAACTAAACCGTCGTCAAGCACATTGGGCCTTGGAACTCGCAGAGTATGACTTCCGACTTACCCATAAGCCGGGAAAATCCCATGGGAAGCCTGATGCCCTCTCGAGACGAGCAGACCATGGACGGGGGGAGGAAGATAACGAAGATCGAGTTTTATTGAAAGAGGAATGGTTCCGAGCAGTAAACAACGGAGATAGAGATGGAGGGTGATGAAATCTTGTCGAAGATTCGCACGTCGAAGAGGGTTGAGAGGTTTGTAAGAGAAGCAATAAAGAAAGGTGAGAGAGGCTGGAAGGAACAGAACGGATTGAGGTTGTGGAAGAATCATATTTATGTGCCGAATGAACAATCCCTCCGAGATCAGATCATCCATTCTCACCATGACCTGCCTGTATCTGGTCATCCAGGGCGCTACAAAACGGCAGAGTTAATCTTGTGGACATATTGGTGGCCACGAATTCATGCGGATGTAACGCGTTATGTGAGTGGCTGCGAGAAATGTCAACGTACTAAGACCTTTCCCACAAAGCCATTCGGATTACTCGCACCTAATCCAGTGCCAGAGCATAACTGGCAGTTCGTATCAGTGGATCTCATAACTCAACTTCCCCAAAGCAAGGGAAATGACGCCATCCTCATTGTTGTGGACTGACTGTCCAAGATGATACGTCTCGCGCCGACAAATGGAGAGTTGACTTCTGAAGGTCTTGCACGTTTGTACCGAGGACCGGGTATGGCAGGATTTCGGTGTTCCTGAACGTGTCATCAGCGATCGCGGCTCTCAGTTCGTGTCTAGCTTTATGCACGACCTCAATCAGTTGCTCGGGATCCAAACCAATCTATCCACAGCATATCATCCACAAACAGATGGTCAGACCGAACGGATAAACCAAGAAATCAAGCAATATCTTCGTTTATTCACCAATTACCGTCAGAATGACTGGGCAGAGTGGTTACCCCCTCGCCCAATTTAACTATAATGACAAAGTGCAAACCTCCACTGGATATTCCCCCCTTCTTCCTAAACTACGGTCGTCATCCTCGCAAAGGAATTGAACCCCGCTCTAGTGTGAGGGCGGAAAGCACAGACGTCTTCACTTCACGAATGCATCATCTTGCGCAGGAAGCCACTAGCGCCTTGACAAAAGCAGCGAATGACATGAAACGTTATTATGATGAACACCGTCGTGAGGCTCCTGAATATCAGCCAGGAGATTTAGTTTACTTGGAGGCCACCAACCTTAAATCTGACCGCCCTTCGAAGAAGCTCGATGATCGTCGTTTTGGTCCTTTCAAAATCATTCAGAAGGTTGGAGAGCGAGCCTACAAACTGGATTTACCTCACACTTGGAAGCGGATCCATCCAGTGTTCCACACTGTTCTTCTTCGTCCCTACACACCACCAACTTCCCCATTGCAACAATCACCCGCCGCTGCCATCACCAGTAGACCTCGGAGGAACCCCAGAATATGAAGTTGAGAATATATTGGATAGTCGAGAGAGACATGGAAGAAGAGAATATTTGGTAAAATGGAGAGGACAACCAAGAGAAGAGAACACTTGGGAGCCGGAGCAAAATTTGAAGAATGAGTACGGAACCAACGAGGCGTTCAAAACTTTCCTGGCGCGTGAACGAGAACGCCTCAAAATTCGTATACCACCTCGGGGAGAATGGAGATATGCGATGCCGAATCGAGGAGTGTACGATTGGAGGATAGGGACATTTAGAGAGATCGTCGATGAGGACATCGACCTTGGGAGAGGGTAATGTGATGAAAAGGCGTAGCCCAAGGGCTAGCGGGGCCTTCAATTTGGTTATGACACGCACCACCGAGAGTCTCGTTCCTTGTTTTCGACCTTGTCTGTCTTACCATCGCAGTTCTGTAATAACAATATTATCCTATTCTCCTCCTCGGATCTTTATCTGAGCCCCAACAGCAGACTTAGGGTGTTGCTGACAGAGGAGTAAGAAGGAGGGGGTAAGAAGATGAGGGTAAGAGAGGATGAAAGAGGAAGGCGGATAGGCAGGAACTTGAAGGAGGGTCACTACCTGTGAAGGAGAGTGTTGAAGGAGAGTGTGAAGGAGGAAGGAACCCGACTGGGACACCAAATAAACTTCTAATTAATGTGATTGTCCGCTCTTCACACGACAACGTGCAGAAACAGGTGGACAGTGCCGATGTAGAACTAGCGACTGACACTGGGAAACTGAAAATTTGTCAGGGACATGGACTGATGCTTTCAAGAAGGTCGCCATACTAGGACAAGAAAGGGTTTAGGGAGAACACACCATCTTAAACGCAAACCCATCAGCTATTCATACTATACTTACACCCCATACCCATAGTATTACAATATCTCTCATATTAGGGCACCGCGTCCTACATAACAGTTCCTTTGCAATTTGTAGCGGTACTGACGGCCTCTCTAAGTTAAGGATCTGTTTGCGATGGTTTGTCACACCGCTTACCTTTACCTTCCTGGGTCCAAATTCTGTCGTGTGTCCTACAAAAATGAGGGGGTGGATCACACCCTCAATGAACCCGGCCAACATATACATCATCTTTGGTTGAGTGAACGCGTCTCGTCCTTCTTCAATTCCGTGTACATGGGAGGTTTACTTGCGTAGTAAAACCATATAGAAGGAAGACGGCCATTCCCTCTATAAAAGCGGAAATCGAACGTACTACGATATCGATGCTGCCAAAATATGCACAGTCCAGACTCGCTGAATCGTATGTACTCACTGTCAAGTTGTTCAATTGCAACTGTCGTCAACAGAAAGTCTACATCGCAGCATCTCGACAAACACTCTAGTGGCACTCGGAAGTCGGAAGGCGCCCCTGGGCCTTGCTTTGTCCCCATCAAAAACGTGCTTCAGGCAAACCCCGATGTGATTCGCTTGTGCGTCCACAACGTCACACTTGGTGTCCTAGACGATGCTTACACTCTCAGCCGGAGTCTTAAATCTGTACACAATGCAGAAGAATTGTGTCCACAGAAATATGGACCACAGCTGTGGGTGGAAACTGCAGGATAAATGGAGAGCGAACAGTATGTGTGCGTTTTCGCATCCTCCCCACTTTCTTACCCTGCCTCGTATCTATCATCATCTGCATCTGCATCCCCAGCAGATTGTTTTTATTTATTGCACAATCCTCATCGTCGCTCTTGTCGCCTCTACTTGATCACTGATCCATATTCCGCTTCCGCCCAGCTTTCTAGCGACCGAGTTTATCTTGGAGTTTTTAGTATCACCATGAATTCCCCCACATCCCCGAAGGCGTCCTCCCGACCCGTGCTCAGAATCACTATTCCGACGGTTAAAAATACAACTCCATGGCGCGCCATGGCACTAGTATTGCAATCGTCAAGATCTTCTGCGTTTTCGTGGAGACGATTGCTTCGCCCCTCACGAAAGGACCGTAATGGCGGAACACATCTCACCGAAGATCCTGCCTCACCTTCGTCTGAGACGCTTGTTGGGTCCCCGGTCGAGGAGAAATTAACTAGTCCGAAAGTGAATATTTACTCTTGGAGTATAACCGATAGTTTGCTAACTTCGTTCTGCGCAGCTGGTCCGTTTCGATGACTCGCCAACGTACTTTCGCACCAGGCGCCGAATCAAGCCTCACAATTCCCCCATTCCAAAGGGGGGACTTGCGCTCCTGTCTTGTTATAAATGTATGTGTACTCTTCAGTATCATTTCTCACACCATTTGACGTCACTGTTTCCAGAACACTGACCCCTTCAAAGAGCTTCTTTCGGATGACGATGACGACGTCTCCGTATATGAAGATTGTCTTACTTCTTACCCTGGCTTCTTCAAGGACATGGAGGATCTTCTCGAGCGCGAACATTTCAAGCAGATGGAAGTTGAAAAGTCCCGTTCTCCGTCTTGGGAGCTCACTGAATTTGGCTGCACGAAGATGGATCCGCAAGAGTACTTACGCTCCTGCTTGGCTAAGCAAGCAGAGAGAAAATCACGACAAGACATCGAAGGGTGGAGGAAGGTCGTCTACGACCATCCGATGACCTTACGCTGGCCCAGCCGGGAGATCACTGAGCAGCCAGTTAAGGAATCTCCAGTCATTTCGATAACGCCCCCGCGCCTTTTCGTTCCTGAGCCCACACCGGTAACTCTCAATTGGCATCAGCAGATTGCAAGCGACGTCATTGATATGCTGCTTTCGTTATGCTTTGGACTTACCATTTACATGTGCATTTATATTTTTGGCATATATTGTTTCTTTACTGGCGTTTCTCTGGATGAAGAGTAGCAACCGTCATTATTCAAGGTAGTATACCTATGTAACGCTTAGCACTATTGCAATGTACCATAAATTGATACCTAATAACTTGCAGTGTGGTCGGTCCAGTTGTTTGTTTGGACTTATTGAAACCACAAGGTGCTGCCTTCCTTTTTCGATACATAGATTTCTATTTAGGTACCACCGTGTACTACATGACTATCGATGACCGCCCATATCAGTCTGCCCGTATAACATGTCAGAATCAAGTCTCCTCACCTCAGAATCATTGCGTGCTCGCGGGAGAGGGTCGTGGAAAGTCCCGTGGCGGTCTAGGAAAGTACCTCCGCGCGCACGAGGTCGTGGTCGAGGTGGCCGTCCAGCAGAATTCCACAAGCGCCTCGTACTAGAAGGCAAAGAAACAGTCGATCTCGATCCCTGATTCCGAAGAAGCGAAAGAACTTCAACAGAAGTACGCACGACGACACCTTGGATCTAACGCTGATCGTTACTATGCGGAGCCCGAGCGTGAGTTAGATTCGGATGGTAAGTGGTGAGTGGATGATGTGTTGAGTTTATGTTTGATACAGTGTAGGAGAGGAGATTCGTGAGCCGGAAATAGACCTTTCGTCGTTTCTTGCGAGACAGCGGTTATCGGATGTGCCAACTGTCGTTGCGGTGCCTCGAGTGAACTAGCACATATCTCATCTCATCGTGTCCCACCTCCAGCATCTCAGAAGGGACGCGTGCAGGCCATTGAATGGGATGCGTAACTTGAGAAAATGAGTCGCGAAAAGGCTGCTGCAGATGCAAATCGAGGTGACTTCAACTTATGATAGCCGGTGTGTAGACTGATTGTGGTTGATAGATTTGAAAGCGCGATTCCGTGCAAAGGGTTGTCGGAGAAGCTTAAAGCAAAACCTCTATTTGCATGTGACATTGCTTTTTCTAACAGCTGTAAATCAAATTGATACTTTATTGAGTGGTCACAGGTCGTGGTTGTAGGCAACGCCTGAAGCTAGTAGTGGCTTGAGCGAAAAAAGGTCTGCCCAACCAGAGTGTGCATTCCCACATATCTTAGACGCCCATATGACAGGCTATGAAGCGGCACGGACGTCTGGGTGACGCATTAACTCGATGATCCAACTAAACTGTGTGGTAGCCTAAGAATAGAAGGTTAGAGTCAAAATTTTAAATGGATCAAAGCTCGTCAAGAGTAATGGGTGATTTTCAAAAATCGAACCTCGACATTTTACTTATTGTATGCGAATGAATGGTGACAGAACAAAGACATGTCCACAAATACTGTACCCACAGTGCAGTACGCTATGGTTCCTGAAACGGCAAACTTGGAACGTCCACAGTCGCTTGAACAAACGCGTCGGACAAAGAACGGTGGTTTATTTGGACCTGTTGAAGCCAACAAGCTCGATATATATAATCTTATTTAGGTACATCTACATCATGACTAACATCCACCTCGATCTGCACATGTAACATGTCAGAATCGAATTCTTCGTCGACTTCCGAACCACCGCATACTCGCGGGAGAGGTCGTGGAAAGTCCCGAGGCGGACTAGGCAAATACCTTCGTGCACGAGGCCGTGGGTCGAGGTGGCCGCCCAGCGGAATTCCGCCAGCGCCTAGTGCTGGAAGGTGAAGAGGTCGTCGACCTCGACCCTGATTCGGAAGAGGCGAAAGAACTTCGACAGAAGTACGCACGGCGACACCTTGGATCTAACGCCGATCGTTATGCGGAGCCCGAGCCTGAGTTGGATTCTGATGGTGAGTGGTGAGTGGATGATGTGTCAAGCTCATGTTTGACACAGTGTAGGAGAGGAGATTCGTGAACCGGAGATCGACCCTTACGTCATTTCTTGCGAGACAGCGGTTATCGGACGTGCCGGAGACTCAGGTAGTGGCGGTGGCTCAAGTCGATGATGATGATATCGACCATGAACTCGCGCATATTTCATCTCATCGTATCCCACCTCCGACGTCTCAGAAGGGACGCGTACAAGCAATCGAGTGGGATGCAGAACTTGAAGAAATGAGTCGCGAAAAGGCTGCTGCAGATGCAAGTCGAGGTGACTTCTGCTTAATTGATAGCTCGAGTGTATGAGACTGATTATGGTTGATAGATCTGAAAGCGCGATTCCGTGCAAAGTCGGAGAAGCTTAAAGTAAAGCCTCTGTTTTCACACAAGACCAGACAAGGTAGAGTCCTGTTATCTGTGTCCATTATCTCACTGACATTTTGTTTCACGCATCTGCCAGATGATAACTATTCTGAGGCGCCAGCTCTTCCTAATGACACACCGGGGAAGTCGCCCCAAAGTGGAGATGGAAGATTTTCTTGACGATCTTCTTGGCTAATGACCTGTATCTTGCGCATGACACTCATGTTCACGGGGTATTTGCACGTTGATTCTCTTCTTACTCCAAGTATATGATCACATGGTCAAAGGCCAGGTGGCCTCGGAAGGTCATCAACATCCATTATCAGCGCCGACTCTTACACATTCATGTTCTGAATCCGGATGTGGTGGAGACTGTTGTTCATCTATGGCCGCGTGCGACAAGCTCCATGGCTGAGCACGGCCCACTGAATGTTGTCGATGCTTCCGCGTTTGCAGGTCGTTCATTCTGCTGTTACTGGCTGATACTACGATTGGCCATCCACTCGTAATACATAACCCAAAGCAAGAGGTGGTACAGTAAGTAGGGCGTCGATTTGCCGTGAAGAAAGGGAGGATTGGTGAAAGGACAAAAGAGGAGACGATCGAATCGAAGCAAGGACGAAAACGGAGACGATTGGAGAAAGAACACTAGTAAGTAAGTGTCTGAGGCTACATGCATGCAGCAGTAATTTGACCGAGTGACGAAGCATCTCGAAAGGATAAACAAAGTGTACACCGGAGGCATGATCGAAGCTCATGACCGATCCGGGTGCATCAAGCACGAGGTAAATACTTGAACAATAGGGCATAAATAGCATATCCCAGGACAAGGGGAGTAACTCACAATAACGTTTCGAGGGGCCGAAACAGCCTTGGACTAAAGGAATGGAAGTGGTAGAGCATGTTGAGAAATCTGATTCATCAAACATCAGTCGGACGAAAGGACTACCAGTGCGAGGCGAAACAACTCACAGATGTTTACGAGATGATACAGTAAGTCTCTGGTAGCCAGTAACAGTCCTGATCCAGGGGTATAGAGGTTTCCTCGTCACCTCCATCATAGTGACTTGGGGGTGATAACATCATACATTCCATATCGAAGGAGTCCATGCTGCGTCGTAGGATGTCTCTTAATTTCTGAGCAAGTAGATAATGTAAAGGCGGCGCGAGGGTATGTCTGTGCAGGAGCTTCCGCGCAGAGTATCTGCAAAAAAAAAGGGTATTTCGTGTAGAGGGAAATAAATAATGGGACCCATAACGGTCCATCACATCACGACTTTATAGATCTTTGCCCCTCAATTGTTACCCACAAATGCATTGTCCTTTCATGTACTGGTGATTACATAATACGATTTATCAGCAGTACAATTCAAACACCGTTCCTTTGTGCTCTGCTCCTTTGTTCATTGCTTTCTCAGTATTTGAAATTGCACACACCCTGCTTTTTGCAGTTTAACCTTTTGTCGGATCGGATCTGAACGTCAAACATTCGTCGTTCGATGGACTACTCTCTGAAACATGTAATGCAACACAGACATGACGCGGACGTTCGACGGCAGGCGGCAACCTCGCAGCCCCAGGCTCAGTAGGTTCGGATAAACAAGAATGTGACTATGCGAGTCCCATAAACAGGTAAGGTTGAGAACACTTGTGTACTCGTATTTGATTCATGGTTCTCAACTTCAATTCAATTATGCTCAAGTGACCAAGAGTGAGGACAATGACTTGTTAAGCTACGCGCTACTAGTACACTTTCCACAAGCTTTGTAATGCACGACACGGTATCAACAATCGCACTCGGCGACACATGGACAGGAAACAGGCTGGGATTGGCCCGAAAGTAACTCGGCACAAACACGAACAGAACAGGAATCAGAACTTGACTACGTGTACCAAACGAAATCGAAACAACAACGAAAGACTGGACGGTACACGAGCCGGGAATCGATGGTGAGGGAAGATGAATAGTTTCGAGTTGGAAGCTCCGGAGGCCTCAACAAATCTCAAATAACTGCCAAAATGCACTTCAGCGATTGGCGAGAAATGGATGAAGGAGGCTTACATTGTCGCATAAGCAACACCATGTCGATGATCAACATCAAGCAACGACACAAAATCCGCCCGCCGCCATTGGGTTGCGCTCATGGTCAACGGGGAGCCCGTCGTACTCCTCTGAAAGATCATCATCCTCCAGTATTATTATTAATGGATAGAATTGCTCGGTGATAGATGTGAATGCGTCCATGGGATAAATAGTAGCAAAGGGGTTTCACGAAAAGCGAAGAACGAGGTTAGAGCACAGTATGTGAGAGTCAACGACCGTAATGACTGTGAGGGTTTGGGGTTAGCAGCTCGCGAGGGTAATTGGACAAAATCACTATACAGTTGGTTCTTTAATACCACTGACAAGGTATTACAAAGTATTACAAGATATTACAATGAAGCCTGTTCGTCATTGTTCGATCAATGGGGCGGTACACAAGTCGCCTGCATTGTTCTTAGTCCTTGCTCCGTAAGGTAATACCGGAGCTAGAGCCATGCCAACTTCTGCCGAAGGAGCCTCATCACTTCATGCAGGGTAGACGGCTTATACTATAACTGTAGCCTGAGCGTCCCATGCAGTCACTACCAAGTACATGATATATCTCTGCACGCAGTCTGCCGTTATCCATTCTAGGGGTAACATGTGGTTCGTGTGCCAGGCACGACATCAAAGTTAAAACTTTAATGTGTAGGCTCATGTAGTGAGGATGGATCGTCTGATCATAGACACAGTGACTCGGAGCACGTCGGCTTGGACCGCCCGGTCTAGCTCCTCGATCAGTTGACGTGCTTACCATGACGAAAACAACGACTCCGGTTTTTTGATGCGGCCATCGATTAGCACGGAACTGGCTGCATGCAATCTGGACAGGGACAATTCAAGAAAGTTGCTTGTCTTTGTGCCACGCCACTCGGAAACAGCGAAACCTTACCTTTGTGCCTGCACCGAACTGTTGGCATCAATTTGTAAAAGTCGTGATTACGCAGATGAATCTACCGAAATGCAATGCTCTTGTATAGAACAGGATTGCGTGAGCAGGCTGCGGCTCTCGATACCATAAGGCTGGCAGACATGTCGCTCAATGGACAAGGAGCCTATGGAATTGGAGAGGTGTAGTGTCCTCGCTAGGTGTTGCCCGATAACCAAGTTGTCAGTTGTCGTACGTGAGCCAAAACAGTACTTACTGATTGGATGATGAGATTAGGAACAGAAAAGCGTGCGGTACTACGCCACTTTGGGAAGATAATTTATACAAAAGCGACCAACAAAGGGGAGAAAAAACAACAAACAAACCGACAAAGCGAGAGAAACCACAACGAGGCATGCGAAGCCACCTCCCCTTAGCACTATGACGCCATGCATATACAAAAGATTTGGCGGAGAGATAATTTTAAACCCACTACTCATGGGCAGCGGGAATTTGGCGAAGGTGAAACCTAGTTTCGAGTCAGACGTTCTGGGAAGGGGATTGAAAATAGCACCGCTTACGCTTCATGACTCGATACAGGGCTCCCCTATCGAAACTCTCCAGACCTTGAAGGGACCGGAAGAATCCAAAGGAGGTCCTAGAGTTCTGTCTCGTTCGAGACCAGGTGAAGACGAAGCTTCACTAACCAGTGACTGATTGATATCTTCTCCGAAGACAAAAAATCACATGAGGTTAATCCGGAAGATTTGTGACAGACTAGAGAGGTGGGAGGATAAGGGTACTTTGCAAGCATTAATATTCTGACAGCGGCTAATAGCAGAGCTCCAAGTCCACTACTTCTTTCCTGAAACTCGGCGTAGCCATTCGGACAATGCTCGACGCTTCCGAGTCAGTGGTCATTCCAGGGAGGTGAGAGACTCGAGACTAAGGCTACTTCTTGAACCATGATTCAGTGGATCGATCAGAATGCAGAAATGGCAAAAATGTGTGGTTTGATGGACAAACCAAACAAAGGATGAATTGATGACGGTTCTAACGCAGTGGATGATAGTCGATAATCCCAGCTTCATTGCATACTCCCAAAAGGAAAAGAGCACAGAAAAGCAACAGAAAAGCGGCGGAGATTGACAATACCCACTGAGCCAGGGGTGGGTGGATGAGATGGGTGAGAATCTCTTTGGTAAAATTGTGGCAATTTGCTTTGAGCCAAAGCAACTTTTGAAGCAACTTAAGTAAAAGTACACGGTGCTACTAGTTCCCTTTGTTGAACCCAAAAGGTTTTATAAGCTATCATTCACGGTGTCCATCCTTGAACACGCTCCGGCTCTACTCTTTCTCAACTACTACTATGACTGGGTTGGACTATCCTCTACTTCATTTTCGTCTTGGCTTTGTAGTCGCATTTATACGTCTTCCTTGGCATCTACAAGCATAGAATTCGGGAGCATGATTTACACGGCGTTCTCTTGCCTCAACCAGTTCATCAACTACATCGTTTGGAATAACAATATTCTATCAACTTTGCGTTTGCTATCGTTGAGCGGTCTTAGTAGTAGTAGCGAGAACGAAAGAAAATGTTTGCTTTATTGAAGCAGATAGTTTTTCGGGTGGAAGCCCCGAAGGGGCGACCCGGCCCCGATGGCGGCCCCAACCTGTGCGAGAGAGAGCCGAGGTGAGCTGCGATTCCCAAGTGTTAGGAGTGAGAGCGACGCAGCGAAGTGAACCTCGGATCCCGAATTGTAGGAGCCTCAGAGCGACGCTTCGAGGTGAGGAAAGCGGCGTTGGAAAGAAGAGATAGTAGCTTGAGGGCGTCCGCGTTGCGGGCATCCGCCTGAGCAGAATTGCGGGCATCTGCGTGAGCAAAAGTGCAGGCATCCGCGTGAGCAAAAGTGCGGGCATCCGCGTTAGCAAAAGTGCGGGCATCTGCGTGAGCAAAAGTGCAGGCATCCACGTGAGCAAATGTGGGCATCTGCGTGAGCAAGGTGCAGGGAAGAGCAATGGGAGGGATAGAGTAAAAACCAGTATGCAGGACGATCTACTTCACGACAAGGTGAGTAAGCAGATAGTTCCCTCCCTTTATCAGGCTCCTTGCCCTGATGGGCGAAAAAGGAACCCGACGAGAGTTTGCCACGGCAAACTTCCTGCATGAGTAAACTTGAGAGGGCGGCGCAGAAGCGTTTTTGGGTGCCCTCTACCCATGGCCAGCTTCCCCGCCGGGCTTGTCTTCATTGCATGCGGATGCGTGCAAGGATCCAGGCCCTCAGAGCCCACCGTGTTGCCAAGTGGCCGGCGAAGATAGCCTAGAAAATAGAAATCAGGCCAATAAAATTTTGAGAGTCACCTAGGGTCACGAAAGATTGAAGAGGAGAGGAAACGTAGAGAAAAGAAAAGCAGAAGGCAGCAGGCAGGTTTGAGCCTGCTGGAGCGTGGCGCGAGCACTGCGTGGTGCAGAGACAAGAGAGGCCACGTGCTGCACTGCCGCTGCCGCAAAGTCCTAATTCTAACCCTACGCTCGTACCTCGCTTCGGGGTAGAATATCAAACTGGGCACCTGGTGTGACATTTGTAAGTGATGCTGTGCAGCGTTTCTACTACTTGTTTCCTGAAACTCGGTGCAGCCATTCGGATAATGCTCGGCGCCTCAGTGGGCATTCCTGCTGGGTCATGATACATCAATCCCGGGCTATACGGCATTGTGAAAGTTCATGTGGTCAGAGTCACGAAGGCAGAGGTACGCGTCTTCACTGGACGAAAATTGGTATCAAGAAATCTGCCCAAAGACAGCTTTACGGCCTCATATACGATTATGAGGGATCATCGATCATCGCTATTGTTCGACAATTACAGGTGCCTTCTCACTTTTGTGTTCAAGAAGCACGTTGGAGACGTCCATTGTCTTTGGAGTCAGAGCACAAAACTTGGTGACATTTCCATTAATATTGTTCTAAGCGCAAGTACTACAAAGCGCTGTTCGTGGAATTCTGTGATCATTAGACAGGCCACTGCAGGAGAATAAAGACAGTCGGCGGCTCCTATAATGACATTGGTTTGATTGGGTGTAGTTTTAACCGACGGGAGTCGCTCGTTTGATGCGGTTCAACTCTACTCTTTACTCTCATTCGCTTTTACGGAATTATATGCTGGGCCGTGCGTGCTATCATATATATGATTTGGACGATTGTATCTTCAAGTTTCAGCTAGTCCATCAATTCATGACTTATGGCATAACGATCGACGCTATCAATGAGACACAGGACACGGTCAGTACTGAGCTCCATATACTCATTGTTATCTTTGATTTGCGCATAATAATCATTCGCCGTACAGGCATGCGACGTATCCAGTTGTCTATCACACTAGCATATAGCTTGCTTCGCTGCCGTGTTGCTCGTCCTCATATGTAGGCTTTTTGCTTGCAATTAATGGGACTCCCCGGCTCGCACTAGTTCCTAGTTGAACAAATGTCGACTAATGATGTATCCCAGTAGGACAGTGGGATCAATCAAACCACCGTAATCTGCGATCAAGCGGGACAGGGTGGATCAATCAGACCACCGTATTCTGCGATCAAGCGGGACAGAGTGGGATTAATCAACCACAGAATAATAGAGCGGGGTTCAATATCTGGACTAAAGCACAGAATGAGCCCCCGAGGGGAGAATAAATAACAGACAAAGATGAAGGTCGAACAAATGACCAGAGTAGGGCCAAGAGGAGTCTGGGAATACCATTAGTCCTATTTGGTTATGAAATTACGAATGGCAGCTAACCATCGCGTCATACGGAGACGAAATAAGGGTCCCGTGCTGCAAGCTGACACGAGAGAAAGGTCCAAGTAAAGAACGAATAGTGGCGATGGCCGAGTGGGGTATATTGGCGACCACTGGGAGTATGGTCAAGAGACGGGTTTTAGGAAACCATCAGTCCCACTTGTTTGTGGAGTCACGAATATCAGCTCACCTGGACAAAAAAAAGGGTCTCACGCTTCAAGTAAGACAAGAGAAAGGCGTAAATAAATAACGAAGTCGACGAAAGTCGAATGGGGTATATTGACGACCAGGGAATGGTCAAGAGATGGATCTGGGGAAACGATCAATCCCGCTTGCTTGTGGAGTTACGCATGGCAGCTCACCCGCCCATCGCGCCTGCGCAAACGAAAAAAAAGGTCTCGCGCTTCAAGCTGAGACAAGAGAAATTATAACTACACACCGTTAGACAAGTTCAAGGGAAAGGTAACGACTGACTTGCCACTAAATAATTATACAGAAACCGTCCTGCGCGCAATTTCCCAGATAATATTCGTCGTCTACGAGTATGGGGTCATCATTAGCCATAGCGCATCTCGGGGGTTCGCCATCCAGCGATCCAGCGTTAAGAAAATCAGATATTGAGGCCAATACGTCCATGATAATATTATGATCAGGGGTGTCGCGACTACGAGATTGAATGAAGGAATGGGATTGGTTACAGTTGCTGTGTCCACTGATTGACCCTTCGAGTTTTCTTTATGAGACCAGCTAGCTCCATTGTCACCTTAAAGTGGCATGGCAGTTTATCCATTGTTCTCGCAATGGAACTAAATCATCCATTGATGCATTATGAAAGATTGATCAAAAACAGATGCGGTCCGGGAAGAGGATTGAAAACAACACCGCTGGGGTTTCGTGACTCGATACAGGGCTCGAAACTCTCCAGACTTTGTAGGGATCGGAAGAATCTAAAGGAGGTCCTAGAACATCTCAGACAATATAACTTTCTCACCAGCCAGTCCCTTGATCATGATGGCCTGGTTCGAGACCAGGTGGCAACGAAGTTTCACTGGCCACTGGTTGATATCTTCTCAGACAAAAGATATACGAAGTCGATCCGGAGAACTTCGTGCCAGTGACAGACTAAAGAGGTGGGAGCTGGGTGGGAGAGTAGGGCTACTTTTGGGACCATGAAGCCTGTTTGAGTCAATCAGAGATTTAGAATGCAGAAATGACAAATGAGACTCTGGTTTGGACGTATCTAACAAAGGATGCCAACGGTCCTAACGCAGTGACGATATGATCCTTGGTGCGTGGTGGTGGATGTGGGACCATAGTGCGGAGCCGTTGAGAACTCTTGTGACAATATTTTAAAAGGGGAGTTCAAAGCTGGATTTCGAGGCCGCTTCGATCGGACGTGGATTTGGACGTGGATTTTATTTTTCGAAAATTACGACGCGATTGTGAACTTAACTTGATTCAGAAAACAATTTTGGGCTATGAGAATGCTGAATCGCGTTGAATCGTCGAAGCGCCTTGGACCATTCGGAGGTGAACAATATTGACCCTGAGGCCGACACACAAATTGGATGTATTGACGTAGCTGCTAGACATGACTCCATGGTGGCTGGAGAGTCAAAGGCCTAGCAAGCATTTGCTGCATTATATACAACCTTACAACTTCTAAGTAGTGCTGCTCAGGCAGGATGGATCATCCTGAAGCATGTGGGCACTGGAGACAGAGAGATAACATACAAGTGAAAACGGACGTCTACGCCCACTCGACAGCCATCGTCGAGGACGCCGCATGAATACTTAGCGAGTATGTTCACTTTTCAGCCAGGACGGGATTAAACTGTACACTCGCGTGCAGAGAAATGTGGAGAGATGATTTTGTATTCGCCTCCCACTAGAACAGTACATGGAAGTTGGGGATTGATTTCATTGTAATCCAACCGTGCTAATAATGGTCGTGTGGTGGCAAAAAGGGAAATCGACGAAAACAAAGGGTTAGATTGTAGTGCTTGTAATCGGAAGGGAATGTACGTGAAGCGATATGGTGTCCATCAATGTCACGCAGACGAAATGCATTGGAAGATGGAGATGAGTCTACTCGAGAGTAATGTAAAGTGGAAGCGCGAGTAGTGTGGGTGGCTGGGAATGATTATGAAGAACGCTTGGCGATCAATGAACCGTCAATGTCTTCCCAGAGAAAGAGATACGTGAGGCTGATTTGGAGGATTTTGTGACATATGAGATTGGTAGGACAGTTGGGCTACTTATCGAACCACGAAGCCTGTTTCAGTCAATCAGAACGAAGAAAGGTAGATGAATGGTGTGATGGACATACCGAGCAAAGGATGGCGGTCCTAACACAGTGGGATAATGCTTGGTGGGTGGTGGTAGACGTAGGACCATAGTGCGGAACCACTGAAGACTCTTGCGATAATCCTTCATTGCCTCCTCTCCAAAGGAAAAGAACGCGAAAAACAAAACGCTAGATATCGGTACCACCCACCAAAGCGCGTAAGTCCATGCGAGTGTGGTGGGTGGAATAATGACTGTAGGGAAGTACGCAATTTGAGAAAACCCGTCGTGGACGTTATCCCAGCTTATCCAAGGGCGCAGGCCATGCTGGCACGTAAACCACATATTCAATGAAGTTACGAGTAAGCTCCAGAACATCTCGACAACGGCCATGCCCATCAACCGAAAATACTGTGAAGTGGTTAAGCCGGTCTTGGAGTCTCGAAGTTGCTTCGCAAAAGTAATACGACGGCGGAAGAAATACATTAGGGCGACGCCTTCAAAGGAGCAATTACTTTACATCCAGCAGCAGCGTGAAATGGGACAAACCAGCATAGCCGACTGTCAGAAGAGCCACGGTTATTGGGGGGACCCAAATCATACAGATGGCAGCGATGGACACGTAGATGGTTGGTCGACAGCCAAAATCTTCGACTATATCAAACCGGTGACCTTGTACGATATAATCTAAAAAAAACATTCAATAGACGCGCGCGTATATAGTTAATGTGCACATACGAAGCGCCATATAGATTATGGGTAAAAGCCAGCAGATCGCAGTATCGACTAGCGTTCTGCGCAATTTGTTTGTGTAAGTTGACTGAGCTTGGCGTACAGACGCAATGCGTGCCAGCTGGATGCAGGTACACAAACAACATGCCGGGAGCGCCATATTTGCCCCGACTTGAATCTTTGTAGCTGGCCCCGTACATTTTAGCACCAATCGAATTAAACATAATGAGCAACACACCAATATCACACCATACAGGTGCAACGTTCATAATATTTCCCGCCCATATGACAGAGTTGATGGCAAATATGATGTTGGAAATGAAGAGCCAAGCTATCATGGAAAGAGTAGCAACGTTTTTGGCTCTCCAATGCCACGGTAGAGGAATGAGAACAAGAGCTGCAGCTATAAACGCACCAATGGGTAGTTCGACTTGCATGGTGTTATACAAGGAGCGATCATTTGGCCGTCCATTAGGTTTATAGGTTCAATGCAAGCCATTGTGTCCGTTAGAATATTTACTGCGAACAAAGGGAACATGAACTTGCCAGAAATGGATAGCGAGTACTACTTCAAGCTCCGCAATGATTACAAAACAATGACAACTTGTAAGACACCACATCGCGATGTGTCATTGTCTGCATAGTTTGCACCAGCATAAGCATTACAGCTGTATGATATCTAGATTAACGGTGAGTGAAGTAGTCCCCGAATAGTTAAGAAGGTTCTCACCTTGATCTGTATCCGATCTTTCCATTTGGTAGGACAATGTGCGTTCCTCTGCTTATAAGATCTTCACAAAGGACGGGTCTCGAAATTACCAGACCTCACTTCCCATTGAATTTTGCCACCGCCGCCGCCGCCGCCTGCGCTGATGGACTCACTACCGATATATTTGGAAATATTTTTGAAGTCGCCACCGGACTTGTATGAGTCCACTGACGACCCAAGTTGCCCTATCGACGAAGAATATTATAGCCTTGCGCAAAGCGGGTTCTGCACTATATCATAATACCTTTCATGTGAGTCTTGTGCAGGCTCGATATGCATTTTCTTTGAACAACGCTTTCTCCAGACCAGCCTTGACATTATTGTCGGCTAGTATTCGATCGTTCGGCTTCGTACTGCCTGCGTTTGGTATGATTAAATTTTCCTCTTGTCCGTCACAAGACTCATCTTTTGGCAGATACGGTGGGCTCGCTACTCGTGCAGCATTTTTTCTGCTTCGATCTTCTTATACCCCCGTGCTACTTTACCAGTAGAACTTCGGTTATCTTATCGCCTGTATCTCTGGAGATTTTTGGCAGCTCTTGTTTAATTTTTTGGGTTCACACTGCCTCTGTTTGGTATGATCTAATTTCCTCTTGTCCGTCATACGACCCATCTTTTGGCAGATACGCTGGACTCGCTGCTTGTGCAGCATTGGATATCCTTTTCGTTCGTGACCCCATGCTACTTAACTTGGTAGATGCGGTTGGACTCGCTGCTTGTGCAGCATTACATATTTTCGTTCGTATACCCCAACTACTATCCTATTAGTACTTATCTATTCGTTTTTCCTGACTCCTTGCTTATCTGCTGATTGTGGTTCTAGCTGTCGTTATTCTTACTTACGATGTAGCTGCCGCTCTCGCATTGTTGTCATCTGACTTTTTTCTTTCTTTTTTCTTGTTTCAGATTATAGTCTCACCCATGTTGACTCGTCATAAGCTTCCTTCCGTTCAGTAAGGTTGGATGAATTCTATCCGGTAGATGAGAGAGACTCGTAGGAACGTTGACTCGTGTTCCGCTGCACCCAAATTCGAACCTGGGGACTTGGAGTTACAATTGGATGTTTACATCCGTCCAAACTAAGACTTTAGTACGTAGGACGCACTAGAGGCTAGAGCTGTCTGTCGGAGTTCTTGGTGTTTTTATCATGGATATTGGACAGCCATTATCGGCGATATATACGTATCTAATGTATGCATACGTAGGAATAAAGTGACCTTTATGATCACGAGGTGGAAATAACACGAAATAAGTCTAGTTGTCTGTATGTATGTCAACGTGCATGCGAGACGGTTAAATAGTACCAGACTTGCGAAAGTCAAGGAGGATAGCAACGAATTCGGGAAGTCGAGTTCAGGAAAAATATGAATCGAAGAAAATGGAAATTTGGGCCCAGTAGCCACAAAGCAATAGATATAAACGACGTTGTCTTTTGTGGACAACAGACACACAGAGCAAACAAAGCACAGCCTAGCAAAGCGAAATAAATAGGTTTCATCGTCTGTTGTAAACGAAGTATGACTTAAAGTCTTAAGCTGTGCGTCGCTTCCATTAGTCTGACGAATGGAGGGGCGACAGGCGAGCCGCAAACGTACATCACAGATCATTTTCGAAACAGTGACAGGCGCCATTACCCGCGGCCTAGGTGTTTGCAACGCCATAAAAGTAGCCGGAGTCACTGCTGTACGAGAGTTCAAACACCATCAGGACCGGTTCAGTGGGATTGGCATCGGGAGAAGATGTTTCGAAGAGCATTTTATATTCAGGGAAGGAACAAAGACTCAGGATCGTCGAATGAGTCCGTCATCGGGTCTGACGGTGGACCCGATGACGAGATTGTCTGTTAGAGTAAGAGTGATAGAGCTGGGTGGGACGGGAGGGGTTGCAAGTGTTTTTTTTGGAACGGGAACCTGATGGCAAGATTCTGCTAACGCAAAAATGAGTGGCGTTGAGTGGCTCGGCAGGAGTGGCGGGCGTTGTCGGGCTCGACGCGTGACGCGTGTAGGTGATATTATCACAAAGGGCAGAATATTGGCAGTCATGGTGATCTTGTCTTTCTTTATACCGTATAGACCACAATGGTATTTAATCTCCAGCGGCGGCCGAAATTTGGCCAAATCTCTGTCCGGACTTAGCATTTTTGAGTCTTTCGGAAGGCTGATGAGTCTGTCCGAAGTTAGCATTTTTTGAGATATTTCAGGTAGACTCTCTACCACGTAAGGAAAAAACCATTTGCGAGCTCAGTTGGTGCCTTCATCCTCGACAAAGTCACTGCAGCTTGTTGGAATGCCCTTGCACGTCCCTCGGTGAAATGAGTCATACTGAAGCTTCCAATGGTAGCAAAAGGATTATCTAAGAATCCAGTTAGAAGTTAGATGATATTCCAAAGTACTAATAACACACCTCCATACTTATCTATGACATATGTACACCCAGTTTTGCAGCTTACTAGTGTGAGCTGAGAGCTCGGACGCGAGAGCGTCACAGTTTGGCGGAGGTCATGCGCGTATCACATCACGTGACCTGACACTGGATTAGATAGACAGGGAACTTCAGGGGGCTAAACATTCAAGGAACTGCGGGGGCTCGGAATTGGATGCTCACACCCGTTCAAAGTAAGTCACGACTTAGTACACAAAATTGAGTGTCAGAAAATGCGTCGGTATTGTAGTAAAATTAAGGACAGCATATAAGTAGTTGGCATATTGAAGGTATATACGCGTAACGCAACATGTCTAGACAAATACCAGTGGATGTACATGACTAGACTCGTGACCAGTCCTTAGTATGCGGCCAGGTTCAACTTGCCTCATAGCAAGGACTGATCACGAGTCTAGTACATGACATAAAGGATGGGAGGTGGATTGGGATCTCACCCCACAGTCATTTGCCCGACGGTGTCGCGTACTACGTAGATGTAAAGTGATCGTGATGATCAAGGAGTGGAAATGAGTACGAAATGACTCCATGTCGTCTGCATGTATGTTAACGTACATGCTAGACGAATAAATAGTGTGAAAAAGTCGAAAAGACAGGAGGGAATTCTGAGATGAATCCAGAAAAAGTAAGTCCACAGAAATTTGGGTCCTAGTGGCCACAAGAGCAGAAACAATAAATAGAACGTCAGTGACTGTGGACGAAGGGCAGACAAAGAAAACAAAGCAAAGCATTGAAAAGCAAATAAATAGATCCCATTCAGTCTCTTGCAGACGAAGCACGACTTGAAGTCATAGGCTGTGCATCGGTTCCATCAGTCTGACTCCGAACGGAGGAAGCAACGGGAAGACGAACGTACATCACAGATCATTTTCGAAACAGTAACAGGCGCCGCTATCTACGGCACCCGCGTTATGCGATGCTACAAAAGTAGCCGCTGCCGCCATCATCGTAGGAGTATTCAAACTCCAAAAGAACCGATTCATCGGGATGGGAAGTAAGAGAGGATGTTTCGAAGGGCATGACAGATTCAGGAAAGGAAAAGGACTCGAGATCGTCGAATGAGTCCATCATCGGGTTTGACGATGGACCCGATGGCAATATTGTCTGTGAGCACAGAAATGGGTGGCGCGAGAGGGCTTCCAAGGATTATTTGGGACAAGGCCAATGATGATATTAATTATGTTGGTGAGCGCAGGAGTGGTGGCGCTGAGTGGCGCGACAGGGGTTGCAAACGATGTTTGGCTCGACGCGTATAGGTGCTCGCGCAATAATACTATCACAAAGGGCGCAAAATTGGCAGTCATGGTGATCCTTTGTCTTCCTTTATACTATGCTGGGAACAATGATGTTTATTTACTCTCTCTGCATTGACCGTCATCCATTGTTGATTGGTAAGAGAATTACCATTTTCGGTCATAATTTGCAATCATTGAAGTTCTTCCTTCAAAGTTCGCCCTTGTTCGATAGTAATATGGTTCCGCATCTTATGAGCCCCATTTGGTGGGATATTGTTATCGTATCTTTCACTCACACAATGCACCGCGAGTTCTCGCCAGTTGCGTTCCTTGCAGCTGTGTCACTGCTGCACCTCCCTCTGCAATGGCATCGACGAGCACGGAATATTGCAACACTCTTTGTCATACTGGTGCGGTGCGATATCAGTGAACACCATCGTAGGGTCTGCATTGGCCCTCCGAGTCCTGGCCACTTGCTTGTTGCATTGTCATTCATTTCGAGTGTGTCGGTTTCGTTCGATAGGTACTACGCAGCGCGACCAACGCAACCACCAGCTTTTCGAGCTATCAACGCACCTTGGAGCATGTTTTTCATGGGACTGTGTATGAACATTTCTATGAAACGTATTGCCATGCCGGCTACATTTTCCATTTTCCATGATCCGTAAACCCCCTTCGCAGCCCTCTGGACTGTTGGTGCAGTCCTATTTGTTCACATCGGTATTACATCGTCGCTCATAGGCACCCCTCGACCCGCAGTTCTTGCAAATTTCCTGGACTTCTATGCCGTATCAATCATTGACCACATTCATTTTCTTGAAAAGAATGGCAGTTTGAAATGTGTCGCCTATGAGCGACAATATAACAATAAATGGGACTGCACAAAAGTAGTTGGACGGACCACACTACTTGCATTAAATACAATGAGAGAAGAGCAACCTCAGAATATTCATGTCCGAAGGGTGGTGGAGGAATGTGTTATATAATGATGGACACCCGGTCATGGTGCTACCTGCGCTTGCTGCACCACCGCCCGAGCAGCGACGGTTGGATCAAATCGAGAGACTATTAAACATAATATGTCCATCATATGGTTAGTCGGCAGGAGAAGCGGTACTTTGCTCAATTGCATCGCATCTTCCCTTTGTCGATGAATAATACTTGCTCGTCTGTTGTGTACAATGTTTAAGATGAGACTCTCGCGCGCTGCATTCACACAGAGCCTCATCGGAGCGGAGGTTCAAATCGTTCCTTTTGTTGCTTACTAATATTGAGCACAATTGATCCAACAGTCGATCAGTCATATATTGGACATCAAGCCATGGGCCACAGGACTGTGCTTTGGCTGGCTGCCCTTG
Source organism: Suillus subalutaceus (assembly GCF_016647625.1). Classification (NCBI taxonomy): domain Eukaryota; kingdom Fungi; phylum Basidiomycota; class Agaricomycetes; order Boletales; family Suillaceae; genus Suillus; species Suillus subalutaceus. Next base: position 208,197 of record NW_024540289.1, on the reverse strand, counting down.
GAGTGTTAAATGCTGGCCTAAGCTTTGCGTTCTGAACTTTTGGTTGTCTTGCTATTCTGTATTTGGAACTCACACAAGAGATTATCGACGAAAGTTCAGTCATTCGTTTCAGCATAATGACTTTGGTTGACCTTTCAAGCCAACAATGGTGTATCGACCCATTGTTCCCAATGTCCGTCCACCGGGGTAAGCCACAACTGATTCTCTATTTAAACTGGACCTATTTTTCCTACGCGCTTCAATCAACACCCTTCATACCATATCCTCGTACTTGTAACACGTTAACGATATACCCAACTTTATACGCTCTTTGACTCGGAGCGTTTTTGCGACACCTATCCCTCCATTGTAATACTCAGTCCCCCAAACTCGTACTCATCACCTTCATTTAGCACTTTGCACCCTTCAACTCGCGCTTTACACCCTCCAACTCACACTCATCGCCTTCCATTTTGCACGCATCTCCTTCCACTTCACGCTCACTACAAATCTAGTCCTGTTCGTCTACGATGGACTTATTCGATACGATTCTGGATATATCTGAGCTATTCGATTCAGATCCGCTGCTCTTCCCAGATGAGGGTTATGGCAGTGGTGACGAGTCTAGTCAATCCAGTGATGACGAACAACCTTTGTTAGTGAACACAGACACAAAGTTTGGTTATGCGGGATATTGCATAATAACATAACGCGATGCCATCTTTCGCGAAGCATGCGTCCATCGTATAAGTAAGTTGACGGTCATTATTGTCTGATCATTGGTTCACCTTCTCTCCATAGACATCATATGGTTTACGATGCTGAAGCATGTTAAGTTAAGGCTGGCCATGCGGGTGAAATTCTCGTGACCCCGAACGGACCGACTGGGGCTGACTACGTCAGTTGCTTGAAGTCCTCTGAAGCTATCACAATTCACCAAAAAAGATCAAATTTTTTTGCAGAAACTTTTTTTTCGTCTGGTGGACTTCTCGTTCCACGAACCTTCAAACCTTTGGTACTGCCGGTTTCATTTTGGCCACAGTTTGCTTTTTCCCACTTGTGGGTTTTTTTTATCTCGAACTATACCGTACTACGGTGTACATCGAAGATGCAGCAATGTATTTCCTTGTGGCTGTAGGATCAGCGCTCACACGTGCGAGTATATACTCCTGTGGAAAACGAAGCGAATCAGCAAGGATCACAATCCTTACAATCGACACTCCCAGGGGTCGGCAGTCGCGCTTTTTTCGCAGGGCAAAATGTGATGTCGGACGGTGACTCATTGCCACGAAGTTATCACGTTTTCCTCCTAAAAATGTGTGACCTGCCGACTTGTGGGGGTGTCTTTCTATAGGTAATGACAGAGGGGTGGTACGAGGAATCATGTGAAGGCTCCCAGTAATGGACAATAGAGGCCCTGTTTTCACTAATAACTTGCGTGCAAGCTCTGACACTCCCAATAAGTTTTCTGGGAGATCGAAGCAACCACACAATTCGGCAATTTGTATTTAATCAAGTTGTTCTCGTGCCGAGTCCCGACGCAGTCAGTTAGTGATTACATAATCCCATATTGTTCTCCACTCACGCGCTCGCGGTGCACCACCGCGACGTACCACACTTCTGTCTTGCGCTCACGGCAGGCAACGACAGACTAATATCCGTATATCTCGCGGCTCGGACGTTTCATTTCTTCGAGCGCGATCAAGCTTATACGCCCCACTTTAGTCACGAAGCCATGGACCACTATCCGGAGGTCAAACGACCATTTCTTGACACAAGAGCTTTATCATCCCCGCTTGATCACGAGTCAGAGAGCGAATCTAGCGAAGTTTCCGGTTCAGATACGCCTTCTCCGTCGGTCAGACCTTCTGCCCGATCCCCTTCGTTCACTCCTCCGCACGAGGAGAATGGGAGTTCGGAAAGGTCCCCTGATGTTGAGCCCGAGATTAGTAAGGGGTGGTATGAATTTGACCTTTCGGTCATACTCGCGCTTGTTTCGCCCATCGGAAACTGGTTGACAGGAGGAGATCACGTCAAGAATATCCTTCTCATTCTTCTCTTGATATTCTATTTGCATCAAATCATTGAAGGTAAGTACTTTGTTTTTATTCTGAAACAGAAAATATGAACATGCACAGTACCGTGGAGCCTCTATCATCTCTCCAGACCCAGACGTCGTTCCTCTGATGTACCATCCCATCAAATGTCTGAGGAGAATCCCTATCATGAAATTGCTTCGTCAGAGTTACGCAAACTCGAAATTTTCTACCTGTTCCTCACCATCTTGTCGCCGTTACTCGGAGTCGCAATCCTTCGTGTCGTCATCCTATCTGTGGCTGGCCCGGAAACTATATCATGGTTCAGTACCTCCCTCTTTATCCTCGCCACCGGTATGCGACCTTGGAAACACGCGGTAGAGCGACTCCGTCAACGCACGAAAGACTTGCATACTGTGATTCATTACCCTCCAGCCAGCTCACCAGATACGCAATCGCAGATCAAAGCTCTGACTGCGCGCGTCGCCGAATTAGAGACTCAGCTGAAAGAATGCAATGACACCGTGAAAGCCCTCACCGAAGACGTTTTTGACCACGTGGAGGGATCCGTCGAAGGGTTAGAGAAATCCATGCGCAAGCAGGAGAGGAAGAATGATGCTCTCTACTTGGCGCAGGAATCAAGGCTCGCGGCGTTGGAACAGAACATGGAAGCGTTACTGGAAAGGACAGAAATTTCGGTGCACGGTTCGATTCCATCCTACAGCCTTGCTTCTGCATTCTATGCGACTTTGGCCGAACCACTCGCACTCGTCTTTCCAGAGTGGGCACGCAGCTCTCGCCGGGGTAAACACCCACCATCTCCTCGCTCTTCCCCAAAAATCGGACATTCCCGTATTCCCACTAAGCTTGAGACGATACCAGAAGGTGCCACTTTTACACCGAGGAGAGCTCAATACCGCTTTCCCTCCCTCCGTATTCCGGGTTTAAAATTTGTCCTGCGAATTGGCGATCTTGCAACCTTACCCGTCCGTCGGGTAGTGGCTTATCTTCTCATGGGCCGCATCTATGCGCCTAATGCACCCGCTTCCTCTCTTTGAACAGTGTTAAGGTTTCTTTCTTATAATCACTGTTCTATTAGCATTGCATGGACATGTTTTTCACGTCTTCTTGTATTTTATCCACGCATCGACATTCCGACCATCCGTTTTTCCTCATGATTATCATGGCATTCACGAATAACCGTACTGTACGCTTGCGCGTCGAATATTTGTATTAATATCCAATTGTAAGCAGACTTTTGTTGTTCCTCCCGTGAAACTTGGGCCGCTCTATAATTTACCACAGGTGTCCCAGCTGAGATTTATTTTCCCATTCTTCTATGTAGACCGTTACCCGTACAGCTTCCCTCATACAAAAATCACACAGTTGTTTTGAAGCTTTAGAACATGCCTTTTTGGGACATTTGTTTGACGCTTACTGATTGTGATCATCCCCTGTCATGTGGGTGGTCTCTCGGTCAAGCATGCCATGGTATGTGTCCTTGTACTTTCTTCGGCCAGGAGCTTATCAGATCTAGAAAAGGCGAAGTATACAGATTTTGTGGCATCGTGTCCTTGTACTTCGTTTGCACACTGCTTTCAAGGGCGCAGTTCATTGATTAAAAGAAATGCAGCAGACCTTCACTCAGACCTGTATGCTCTTCTTGTCTCCCCAGACTTTCGTTCTTTATTGAAATGCAAACAGAGATACCGGTACTTTCGTTCATTTCCGCGGCACTGGTTCTCTTTCCATTGCCTTGGTATTGTCGGGCCGGTAACATCGCTGCAATGTCTATTGGAATTTGGCTCTTTGTTGTGAACATGATCAATGCTATAGATGCCCTCCAGTGGACTGGGGCCTACCAAATACCATCCTTATTCTGGTGTGACATCAGTGAGTGTTTGACATCAATTCTAGACGACAACTCGAAATTTCCTGTAGCTTCAGCGCTGATAACAGCCGTAAATGTAGCAATACCCGCGGCATGCCTCTGTATTTGCATTCACCTGGAACGGATGGCGTCTTTCTGTCAAACATCCACCTCTGTAACAAAGCGACGCCGTATCTTACTTGAATGTTCAATATGTTTCGGAGTTCCATTAGTATATGCAGCATTGCGTGCGTATCTGCTACGGACTCCCGCACGATGTTTATTGACATCGTCAATAGATCTAATTGTTCAACCCCGACGCTTTGATGTGTATGAAAATTTTGGATGTCGCTCGGCGACATATCCCTCTGTGATAGCTTTGTTTGTGGTCTGGATACCGCCGCTTGCACTTTCTCTTCTTACTATATTTTTTTGTGGTAAATCACTTCATTATTGTATGTATCCCTACGAGGCTGAGTCTTTGCAGGAATTACTTGGCGCCACTTCCTCCTTCATGGCGTCCATTTTTCGAGGACACGCGCATCTTCCTCGCTTACTTCTGGAGCCTACATTCGGCTCGTCAGCATGGCCGTTTCAGAAGTCATCTGCACTATTGCCGCGACTGTAGTGGCCATGACATTCAATCTAAGCTCAGGGCTGGCTCCTTGGGCGGACTTCACCCGAGATTTGACAAAGGTCTTATCATTTAGCTCCGCTGAGACACCTAAATCAATCACTGCGATGCTCATCACTGAATGGGCGATCATGGTCGCGCAATCATTCTTCTTCATCGGATTGTTTGTGCTTGGGGGGGAGGGGCGCAGTCGATTACATGAGGCTCTACAGGTGATGCGCAGGGCCCTCAGTTTCAGTGGGGGACGATTGACCTGTATCGCCGAACTCAACGGTACGTCTATGACGGAATGGTATGTTCCTTTGTGCCACTAGCAGATTTCTTCTGAATACATCTTATCAGCGACTTGACACCAGTTCCGTCTCTTACCGTCCTTGAGTTCAAGAGTGCTACCTCTCAATCTAGTATGGCATGCACCTACCATGGTTATTCAACCGAGAAATCCCTTCCGCCTTCACCTGCCCCCTCGCGGCCCCCGTTACTTGACCTTACGGGCGCGAAGCAATTGGAAGAAAGTCCTGAATTTATTGATCCCACACTCCTCCCTCTAGAATCACCTGCCATCTACTCTACTATCGCATCTTCACATAACTCTCTCCAATCAAATTTTGACCCGCAACAACTTGTTCTATCTTCGACGCAGTGGCCCACACCCCCATCAACAGTCATTGTTCGACCACGCTCGGCGAGGTCCCCTTGCATGAACTTTCTTCACGCCGAAGGTTCACCATTTTATGGGTCTGCAGTGCCACACAATTACTCGAGGAATTCAAAGAATCGTAACACTATCTACATGACGATGGTTAGGGAGGTCCAAGGAACATATTAGCTGTCGGTTTTCTTTTCTCATAGATCCTTTATATTGTCCTTCACGGTCATTGACTGTGTCGGACAATATTATGCGTAATATGTCGCTGACTTTTTGCTTGCATATTCATATTCCCGAGTCCTAAAGTATTTGTCGTTCTTTTCTTCGCCTTCAAATATTTGTATGACTTTCTTTGTTGTGGTAATGTATTTCAGGTCCACTAACAGTTTGTATCAATAGTCAACGTGTATTACATTTTTTTCCCGGAATGTTAAAGCGCCTTAGCTGGCCGTGTTATTTTTTTGTACATCCCTTCTATTAGACGTCCTTCGAGGTCATTGACCCTACTATGTCGGACAGTATCGGACACCGACTTTTCGCTCGCATGATAAAGTATCTGTCGTTCTTTTCCCCAATTTCAATCGTATAGATTCTTTGCTGTGTTGATGTAGGCTACTTTAGGCCCCACTAACTTGAACTCGAGGGCCTGTTTCGATAGCTAACGGGTCACTACTTATTACAGTCTTGTCGTCGAAATGTTAAAGATTTTGAACTAAGCAAATTTCAAGCAACACCAGGATGCCGGTCAGCCGTCATAGTAAACTGTTCTCATTCGTCTACGTAGCACTAAGGGCCATATGGGGCCTGTCTATAAGGGAAGACTTACTTAGTTACTAAGATGCCGCGGAAAACATACTGAAAAGGGGAATTCTCTGAATTCGCTCGATTACGGCAACTGCCGCTCTTATTGTCCGTCGCTTTGGGACTATCGCTATTGTCTTAGAGACTCTCATATAATCGTTAGTTCATAAGAGCCATGGTTGAGGAATTTTCTTGCTTGCGAACCCACACCATCTATGCAGCAGCGCGCTGTCGGTCCTTGAAGCTTTAAGGTGAAGTTGCGGGCCTGACATTGTCCTGTCGTTTAGTGCCTGGCGTTCAATCCGGCTCTCCCTTCTCTTATATTACTACTGAGGCTTGGGGCGCCACTCCTTGGTAACGCTTTGTATTTTGCAATTCAGGTGTAGACTGGCAAAGTACCCGCAGCAGCCGCAGCGGCCGGCAAAGTTCAAGTCTCATCAGTTATTATTTTCGAGCCAAACAGAGAACAATCGGAGTGTTTGAAAAGTACTAGGTGCAGAATTCGCTGATATTTTCGATCATTGACCGGTCCTGAATTTCAGATTTCGTTCTTCACAGTTTACACGACACGGTACTAGTGGACCAGGATAATCATCACTTGCCTTCTTCTACCGTGGGTAATGTCCATTCCGGGACGATCTGACTGGTCTTATCACTCGATTTTCTTGCAAGCAGCTCTCATCGGAACTTTCTGATATCTCATGATCATGGGACGTCGGAACATGTGCCGCGCTCTGTCAACGAAGTTCTTCGGTGCGCCATTTGGGCGCACTCTGAGCGCACTTCATTCACACTTCATTCGGTTTACCTTTTTGGTAAACAAACATGCGTCCATATATGGACATCAGTTTGTTGCTCAAAAAGGCGATGCCGATATCTGCAAAGTTTGAAAACGTTTTACCGCACCCGCGCACAAGGGGATGTCCAAATTGGATGACAAGGTGGATTGTGCTTTCGAAGGGTTTAATAGCCTTGGCTTCGCAATGCTATGAACCGTAGCTTCACCCGTGGACTTTACTGGTCTCCGTTTCCTCTGCTCAGCTGCATCACATCGCAGGATAGCTAGCCAGTCACCCCTGTCTTCACGTGCATCAACAACTGCGTTGTCAAGATGTTCGACTCACCAGATTGGGTTTTCACTATGTTTGCTTTCCTGGGATTCCTGTGCTGCATGATCCCGCTTCCCTGGCATTTGGAGGGTCAGTTATTTTACAGCATTTTTAATCGTCCAATACCTGACCGATACTCCAGCATGGAATACTGGAACTTGTCTTTACATGATCTGGACCGGTCTATCGTGTTTAATACAGTTCATTAACTCGATCGTTTGGCAGTCGAATGTGGTTAACTGGGCTCCAGTGTGGTGTGACATCAGTAAGAATTTTCTCCGTGTCCTCACCGCGAAAACTCATGTTTATTTCGTAGCCTCCAAATTCATAATCGGGGCCAACGTTGCCATTCCTGCTTGTTCACTTTGCATCAACCGTCGTCTCTACCACATCGCATCAGTTTCTTCCGTCACGAAGACGAGAGCTCAGAAGAGACGCGACATTATGACCGATCTCGCTATTGGCCTCGGTATCCCCGTCCTGGAGATGATTCTGCGTACGTTCGTTTGGCGAAAGGTGTCGGGACTGTGATTGACGTGATACCCCAGAGTATATCGTGCAAGGACATCGGTTCAACATTTTTGAGGAAGTTGGCTGTTATCCAGCCACTTTTAACACCCCTCCCGCATATGCATTGGTATTTACGTGGCCCTTGGTCCTCGGGTGTATCTCTGCTTACTATTGTGGTACGTTGATTCTGATAATTGGTTAACCCGACGTTGATCATTTTGTGATTCAGTCCGCACCATTGTCGAACTAGCCCAGCGTAGGGCGCAGTTCATGGAGTTCCTTTCTGTGAACAAGAACCTGAGTTCCAGTCGTTACTTCCGCCTCATGGGTCTTGCTGGCATTGAAATGTTATGCACGATTCCTCTGGGTGCCTATGTCATCTACCTCAATGCCACTGCCCAACCAATTTTACCCTGGATCAGTTGGGCGGACACGCACTCCAATTTCTCTTTTGTCGGAATAGTTCCATCAGTGGTATGGCGCGCGAGCGGTCCTACTGTGTTGTCGATCGAGCTCAGCCGGTGGCTCCTCGTCGTCTGCGCATTCGTCTTCTTCGCTTTCTTCGGGTTCGCCGATGAGGCCAGGAAGAACTACCGCCTTGCCTATGTTTCGGTTGCGAAGCGCGTGGGTATTTCGACAGCTGGTACTATGTCGACTGGAGGAGGGTCTTGGACAACTGGGTATGTTGTCACACCTCAACACTCAATGATACGATCTGACGAGCAAATGTTTCTTTCAGTTCAAAATCAGAGATGGCATGCAACAGCCGCACTGCCACTATGCCCGTGTTCGTCACTCAACGCACCGAACAGAAGCGCGATTCTCTCACTTCGTTCTCCACCGACAGCTCCATGGGCGAGTTCAACCTGGCATTCAACGATGCCAAGGAGATTCCATACTCGCCAACAGAAACGGCCGCGGGTTCTATATCAAAGGAGTCGCTCCCGAGCACGCCTGTTGATGAACAGACAGTTCATCTACCAGATACACCTGCTCTTCCCCAGTATATCGTCGATTCGCCTGAATCGCTGCGCAATTCAGTTGATATTGTCTGATCTATAACCACAAAAAACGGATTTTTTTTGGCTTTCTCCTTCCATTCCTTACGCGGTTGGTTTATTGTATTGTTAGCACAGTCACTCCCTGGAATCTCGAGGTACCCACTCCGTTATCTGTTTGTATACCCACTAGTTTCAACTACCTTTATCCCTATTTGTATGAGTTCGGTCTCATGTAGACAGTGTAGCAATCTTTGTCGGTCGGCCCAATAGAATATTTTCAAACGAGCGGAATATGTTGGGATTTCACATGAGTGATTGGAACAATCGCCAACAAATCGCAAACACAGGCTGAAGATACGGTTTGATTGGTAGGTCGATTTGGATGCTAACTAGGCCCGATATGTTATGCAGTGCTGGATGCACTTCAAGTTCGTCAACAATTCGTGCACAGTACGAGTCTCGACTCTCGGCACGATGATCGATCGTTCAGTTCTACCATGTCATCTAAGAAATCCAGAAGTCTGCTATCTCACATTCTTAACAATTGGGTTTTATCTCGAGTCACGCAGATCGCCTTTCTTCGGACTTGTAGAATGCAAAGCAGTGGCTATCCAAAATTAAATTAGATGGCAGGGCAAGACGATCTCGGCAAGCGACACTTCACATAAGGTCCACTAAATCTGTGAAGAACGGAGCTCATAGATCGTCACGTTCATCAGCCAGTTTCCCGGATGAGTAACGGCTCAAAAGGCTATAGGTTTTCGAAGCTCGAAGGGTATGAACTGTCAAACGGAAGAGGCTGCCTGACAGAGCAACAGAGTGATCTCGACTCTCGAATCTTGAAGGTGCTGAGACCTTAATCTCCGAAGGCACTGAACTTCCACATGCCTCGATCCAGTTAGTGGTTCATTCGATGATGAATCCTTCTTCGTGCACTGGTTTGGTGACAATATTGATTTCTGGTGACAGTGCGGTCTGCATGCGACCAGGCCCAGTTTGTGTGATCATCGACTAGGCTCACGAGTTCTAATAATGGTGTCGCGGGGATATATGGGAAGGTGACAGAAAGCACGCCGTCGTGCTCGGTGTTATGTGCACATGAGTTTTGGAATGGAAGTTGTACTTGCGAGTGTTTACCTTTGTTTTACACAATCCCAAAACTCACGCTTGCCAGCGGAGACATCGCTAGACCGCGGAAACTCTACGATCAGCAGCTGCCAGCTGTAACCAGGCTGTGTCGAGGCTATGCTTGTGTTGACTCCAAGTACCTTTGTTTCCTCCCTTGCTCAGTACTAGTAACGGTATGGTTGCGGCTAAAATCTGCTTGCTTCTCTGTGCCACAGGAGCGCAGTATTATGCCATGACACCCCCAAATGCCAGACCTTCCGCAAAGGAAGCTCTGAATCCCACTGGTTTGGAAGTTGTCACTCCTTGGATACATATTTTGGTCAAGGTACTTTCTTACGCCAATCCCGGAACATCCTGCACAATGTTACTGACTCGGAATACTTGCCCTTTTGATCAAGAGCATCATCGGTGTCTGCGTTTTGTCAGATGTTATTCTTGCATACGCAGCAGGAAAGGAATCGACTCCCATCCCGAAATCGCTCACTACACTTCTAGTCCGCAGTGACTTTTGCTCGTTACCGAGCTTAGACCATACCGCATCATCACCCGCACTTATAGTCGGGTCTTGCCTGAGTATCATCGGCAGTGCCATCCGCATGCAGTGCTATTCCACCCTAGGCAGATTCTTCACTTTCGAACTCAGTATCCGCCAGGATCACAAACTAGTCACATCTGGTCCTTATGCCATCGTTCGACACCCCAGCTATGCCGGTGGACTATCTGTTTTTCTGGGCATCTTGCTCTGTCATCTCCGTACCCGATCATGGCTGGTTTCTTGTTCGGGCATGTTTCCTTCATCTGACCAGGGGGCTAAGTTGGCTTTGGGATGTATTTGGGCGGGTTTGTTTAGTCTTCTTTTTTCGGGACTTGGGGGACGGATCGAGAAGGAGGAGGCGATGTTGGAGGGGAACTTCGGAGACCAATGGAAAAGTTATGTGAGAAGGGTACCTTACAAACTAGTCCCATGGTTATTCTAGATTACAGTCATTTATTTAAAGACGCTATCAAAGCATTAAAATACTGCAAGGGTAACTTCTTGATCACTGGGTTACGGGGGAACGAATGACAGGAGAAAAGTTATTTAACCGAACGCTCCAGGAGGCAAGAAATGATCATCAGCACGGGATGTAATGGTGTCGGTTATCGTAATAAGAGCCGAGAAAACAGGGACAAGCTAGTAAGAAGGGATGATACGCACAATCAGAAGCCGAGGTTCAACCTCACATCAACCCGTCGGCTTTGCCTTCATCAGATGGAGCTGCAATCCCCCCTCCACACACTGTTTCAGACGTTCTCTCAGCTCGACAATTGTTTTATCCCGCGAGTCCTGCCCATAGTCAAATGCGGCGATCTGCAAGCAAAATTCTCTTAACTTCGGACTAGCACTGCACCTCGACTCTACAAGCTCCGTCACCCTGTCGGTAGAAACACGTTTTGAGCATTTGAGACTCAATGATTCGAGTCGAGGACAGATGGAGGTGCCTTGAGGTGCTCCGGACAAAACGAGGCTGTCCACGAGGTTGTGATTGAGTTGAAGGGGGCCAGGCAGGAAACGCAGGTGTTTTAAGCGATGAAGCTGGGAGAGACATGAGAGCATGTTGACATCAGATATATTGATTGTGTCAAAGGATAGGTTCTCGAGAGTCTCCGCGCTCCGTGAGATGAAGGGGAGGGGTTCCGTCTGGCTAGCGAACGAACCCATGGCGAGACTGACGTTCTGAAATTCAAACGTGCGCAGCTTCGGTGCGTGGAGCGCATCGAAGAACTGGTGGGTGTAGAGCGTTTGACAGAAGAGGCGTACTTTCATTGATTCGAGGTTGGGAAGTGTGACAGGTGCAACCATATCTGCATCAGTGTCGAGTATTGTCATTCCTATTCCGATGGAGCAACATTTGAGATTAGGACATTCACGAAGTGTAATGAGGTAGTCGTTGTGAACGGCATTCCAGTAGGGGCTGGCGTCATACTGAAGAGACAACTGTGTCAATTGACTCCAAGGGACGCAAAACTGAGTGGTGTCGACACTACCCCACGCAATGGAGAGGCTGCGGAGGCTTGGCGCATCATGAAGAAGTAATGAAGGTGGGTTGTCACTACTAGGAAGGGGGTTGCTGTTATGAAGCTCAAGACGCCGTAGGTGCGGGAGCGGACTTTGGGTGAATGTCAACAAGGAGCTGAGTGCCAACGGAGAAAATCTGAGGCAAAGCTCTTCAATGCGGCATCCGAGAGTCAGGATCTCCTTGTCAAGTGACATAAGCGCACCCCACGTGATCGGGGAGTTGCTTGGGTGCTGGAGGATTAAGGAAATTGGAAGAGCTTTCGCACGGGATATCCACACGTGCATGGACATGATCCTTGACTGCATAACGTTCTCCCAGTTTGGGGTTGCGGATGGAAACCCAACCTTGAGGGTCCTCCACAAGTAAGGAAGAGAGAACATGAGGTCTCGCCAATCGCCGCAAACTTGACACAATAACAAAGGAGCCCGCAGAGGATCGGGCTCCTGACTTCCTTCGTCCTGGACGCATTGCTCGAAGACTTTCGTCATGATCTCTATTGGCATGCGGCGGACGGGGGATCTTAGCGCTTCCAATTTTTGGACCATTTCCATGGATCCAAAATATTTAGCCTCGAGGCGTGAGACCTCCGCGCGGGCGCGATCTAATTCCTCGCTAATAAACGAAAGCTCCAGTTTTTGTTCTTCAAGGAGATGGCTGATACGCTGCGTATCCGTTGGAGAGGGAACGCAGTTCGTCTGTAAAAGTCGTACGATAGATGTCTAGAGGGCGTTGAGCCAAGTTCATATATATGCGTGTCACATACTGGAATTTTTAGATCCATAGAGGCCTTAACGGTGTCTTTAGGCCGTTGGTTGGGACGGTGTTGCGCTATAGAGGCGCTGTTTGAGATCTGGAGGGAAAAAGAGGAAGAAAAGAAACGCACGAGGACCATGCGACACTTTGCAACGCAGCTTTCTATCTACGCGCAATTCGCCTGCTCCTTTACGTGTTTTTTTTCCTGGAATGGGACAACGTCGAAAATAACTTACAATTGGCTCCTTTTCGTGCCAACGGATGCACTTTTGAAGGAAAGCTAGCGCGCATAACACAGACTTGCATTTGATGCCATCGATATGCCGTTGACATATACAATATACATAGAACAAGCAGGAACGTCAGAGAAGTTAGGAACACTGTTTGTCTAGAATCAGCAGAATCGCATGGGCACTGGTACTGATGGACAAGTACTGACAGACAGGCACTGGCCATATGGCCACATGACGATATCGACTGGTCAATTGCAAGTATGTCATACCTTGGGTGACATTAATTGTTGTGAAGGATTTGGTACTGTTATTATTACCTCTTGCCAAACAAGATAGCAGAATCACTTCATGAAGCACGAAGAATCACTCCGTGCATCCCTTGTTATTTTTTACTCTCAGGTCTACTAACTTGGTAGGTCGTGTCAACTTGTTGCAATCCATGGTACTAAATCGTCGCCGTGCCAGACCCCGGCTCGCTTATTCCTGGCCTGTTTTGTGTCCATCGAATTAAATACAAACTGCACGAATCTTATGTGATTCAACTGTAATGCATGATTTTCTTCGACTCGCAGATGTCCATCTTGACCACTGGCAGGCTTAGCCAAGTGTGGTAGTAAGTGTGACAGGACAGAAACCTGTTGCGGGTTCGAAACCTACTCAACAATATTTTTCCTTTTACCACGCCTTGAACGTTTACTCATGGATGGATCCTTCATTGAGTGTCTATCTTGAGTCATGCTAAGCCAACTGACACCAGAACAGATCTAGATTAGAACTCTGCTCTCTCGGGCGGACCCGAAACCTGCCGATGACAAGGTTTTTCTCTTTATCATTCACTCATGGATGGTTTCTTCGATGACTCAATGTAACTGGCCTTAGCCAAGTGGTAACCACAACAGAATCAAAATCTGTTTCTCTTGTATCGCACATGTTCGAAACCTGTCGAGGACAAGTTTTTGCTATCAGAACACACCTTGATATTCACTCATGGATGGTTTCCTCAGCCGTTCATCTAAGCGGTCCTAGGCAAGTGGTTACCACAACAGAATCCAAATCTGTCTCTTGTACCGCGCAGGCTCGAAACCTGCTGACGACAAGTGTTTTTCTATCAGGACACACCTTGACATTCACTCATGGACAGTTTCCTCAGAGTTGCATCTAACAGGTCTCAGCCAAGTGGTTACCACAACAGAATCCAAATCTGTTCCTCTCGTAACGTACATGTTCGAAACGTGTCGAGAACAAGTTTTTTTCTATCAGAACACACCTTGACATTCACTCATGGACGGTTTCATCACAGGTTCATCTAAGTGGTCCTAGGCAAGTGGTTACCACAACAGAATCCAAATCTGTTTCTCTTGTACCGCGCGTGCTCGAAACCCGCCGATGACAAGTTTTTTTCTATCAGAATACACCTTGACATTCACTCATGGATGGTTTCATCAGGGGTTCATCTAACTGGTCTTAGCCAAGTGGTTACCACAACAGAATCCAAATCTGTTTCTTGTACCGTGCATGCTCGAAACCTGCCGGTGACAAGTTTTTTTCTATCGACACACACCTTGAAATTCACTCATGGACGGTTCATCGAAGCAGATTCGAAACCTGCCAATGACAAAGTTTTTTTTTTCCATTACGGACATACCTTCAATGACATTCACTCATGGAATGGATGGTTTCCTCAGAGGTTCGTCTAACTGGTCTTAGCCAGGTGGTTGTCACAACAGAGTCCAAATCTGTTTGTTTCTCTTGGCAGTTGGTTCGAAACCTGCTCATGACATTTTTGCACTGTAGATCCTCAGAAGTCCATCTTAACTAGGCCCAGTCATCGCCCCGAAACCTCCTTTCGATGTAATAGTTTGTCCATGAAAAGGAATTCACCTTCATGCCTTGCGAGTGTTGTCTCAGAAACATAAGATATATCTCCGAGGTGCGTACATGCCAATCTAGATACTCGACAGACTGATCAACCAAAACAGTGTCGGGATTTACCACCAAACAAAAGATGTTGACGGAACTGGAGGCCAGAAGGATACACAGGTGTAGCCAGCAGAGATTGTAGAAGACGGGAAACCGATGGTGTTTGACAGGGGTACTCCTCCACTAACGTCGAGAGTCGGGGATAATGTACTCACTAAGCGCTATAAACAGGTTCAGCATAGAACGTTGTGACTGTCAAGCCTATACGTCAATGCAATCAACGCTGAGCGCTGAGCAGCTCATACTTGAATTCACCAGTGAGCAAGCGGGACTTCTGGTCCGCAATCGTAAAAGGCATTTTGTGGAGCGTTTTATCAGTTATTCTCATCTCGTATCTACCAGGCGCGGTGTACCCTTTTCACGCTGTTCACCACGCAGCAACGCTCCATGAACGTCAACGATTTACTCTGGAAAAGTCCTTACTACATCTGCTCGTACCGTAGTGTGAATCCTTCGCAGCTTTATACAACTATCTTCGCGATTACTACATCAAAACAAGGTTTACAGTAATGCGCATCTTCTGCTGGAGAACATACTCATAAGACCAACAGCGTTAGGGCAGTTGAAGAGCACTTACAGCTAACATCATGGATCAAACTAAAGTAGTACAAAGTACCTCTCTATCGGCTGAAGCGCTTCACCTTCTCGAGGACTGGGTAGCGTGATCAACAATCGCGGCCAGGTAGTTAACATAGGTGAGACGGACCGGTTTCATATGCAACCTCCGTCAAATCCGTTCCCTGGATCTCCGCACCAATCCCTTCTAGCGACTTCCGCAGCGCGTCCTTTGAGGATGCGTGGACCATCTTTGCCCGAATGGGTGCATTGTCTGGTGACCTGTGGTTGTGAGTTAAGCACATAAGTTGGCATCATCGGCCAGATGAACTGCGGACTTACCAGGAGAGGAAGCAGAGCTTGTTCCTCGGGGACCCATCGTCCGACGTATAGCTGAAGTCATAGACAGCCCATTTGCAACCATCGGAAGGCAAGTTCCCCAGAAATTCTTCGTAGTCAGAATTATCCGAAGTCTTGTCAACAACGATCTCTGTCCGTTTATCGTTCAACTTGAACAATATGTACTTCAACGATTTGGACATCTTCAGTTCTCCGAATCTTTGGAGACATTCGGGAGATGCTATCACTCCGGACGACTGTCGAGAGCCTATCAGGATAAGCCTTGATATTGTGTGTGCTGCTCACCATGTTGAATAAGATAATGAATGAGAGAGATGCAGTATGCTAGTAACAATCGCGATCAAGATAAGTGCGTGTGGATACTGAAACGGCAGTTGCCAGCTCCGATCCAACAATCACATCACGTGGCGCTGCATCCGCGGGCCGCAGCTGCCAAGGAGCAGAAGTACTTGGAAAGTCGCTTGGCCAGGAGGGATACGCAAGCTGGAAGAGTGCTTTCGGTGTAAATATATATCAACGGTCGAAGTTATCGTATTCTGACCACTAATTGATCCACCATCATGAGTATTAATGGTACCAATATACCAAGTACTACGTGTAGCAGAAATCAGTTCACGCCACATGATTTACCATTGACCTATCCTCCTTTCCAAAGGCCTGATGTACCAAAACCACGTGGGTCTGCTGACAGTGGCAATCCAGTGAGTGCAATCTTATTATGGCTGGCACGGGCCATGTGCTGCAGATAAGTTAGCCTATGAAAAGATTTTGAACACTAAGTTTATGAAATTCCTCCCTAACCGTTAACTTATTCGTCGTCTAGGCATACCTGGCCATCATGACTGGCCCCCAATCATCATCACCATCATCTGGATCGCAGCCACAGTCAAGGTGGCAATCATTGCACTATTTGACGCTGTTATTTTTGAAGGCTCTTGTCAAACAAGGCCAAATTGTCGCTACCACGCTTCTCCACCTTGTGTGGCACAGGACGTACGCGTCACGCATATTTCACCGCAACACTCAAGTCTCATATATCACAAGGACATTAAACTTGGGCCACGTTGCTTGCAGTGAGGAAACCATGCCATCATCCACATCAGTGCCAGTAGAGCTACCCAAACCGCCGAAACTGGATCTGGATAAGTTCATTGCAACTGCCCTGTCATCTACGCCAGTGGAACTCCACCCGTTTTTTGAATCTTTCGGCAAACTCCACACGAGAAAGTAAGAGGGTGATTGATGCAGTATACTCACTACTCACTGATCACACAGACTATGGCACCAGCTGACACTCAAGCTATATGAGTTTTTTGATCATCCGTTGTCACGGCCTTTCCGTGTAAACGTGTTTGAGCAGTTCGTGCGCGACTTTGAGTCCAAATTGAACCAACTCAAACTCGTGGAGATGGGGACTAAAGTATCGAAGGAGATCGACAGTAGGTTTGACCCCCAATTCTTGAATGACCCAACCTGACGTCCCATCAAGACCCGCAAAGTCAGCTTCTGTTCCTCAACTCCATACTTTCACGGATCGATGCCGAAAAGTCACAGGAGGCATACGTGCTGCTACTTGCAAATATTGCATATGCAAAGCTGGTGTACGGTGATTTAGAGGGTACCAAGACGGATATGGATACTGCCTGGAAAACACTCGATCGACTGGAAGGAGTTGACACTGCCGTCAATGCGTCGTATTACAAAGTTGCCGCTGACTACTATAAGGCAAGAATTTTCGAGAATACTGTAGTTCACCTCGTTGACTTTCCGAAAACAGGCCAAAGCAGAATATGCGCCATATTATAAGCATTCGCTGCTGTATCTGGCATGTGTCGATGTAGCAACAGACCTTACTTCAGAAGAACGTTTGCTGCGCGCACACGACCTTGGCATTTCGGCATTCCTCGGCGACACTATCTATAATTTTGGGGAGCTGGTAAGCAGATACGTGAATTTGAAACACCCACTTTTGTTGGTCACAGCCTGAGGATGATCGTTGACTGACTACATCGGTGGTAGTTGATGCACCCAATACTCGACGCGCTGGACAACACGCAGTATGATTGGATCAAGAAGCTGTTGTTCACATTCAACGAAGGCAACATTGGCAAATTCGAAGCACTGGCACCACTGTTTCCGCAGGAGGTACGTGCATGTTGTTGCGGAGACTCGCGCCGACTCGAGCCGACAATCTGACAAATAAGCTCTGCCACAGCCGATTCTAGATGAGAACTACCCCTTCCTTCGACAGAAGATATGTTTGATGGCGCTGATCGAATCAGTATTCAAACGGAATGCGAATGACCGAACGATGTCTTTCCAGACTATCGCCGAGGAGACGCGACTTCCAGTAGACGAAGTGGAACACCTCATCATGAAGGCACTGAGGTCAGTGCATTCTTCGTTGAATTGAAACATGGGCGTTGCATGTGCTGATAATCTAATTGTCATCGGTACTTGCCGTTAGCCTCAAGTTGATTCGAGGTTCCTTGGACCAGGTGGATCAAAAAGCGCGCATCACGTGGGTTCAGCCTCGTGTTCTGTCGCGCGCACAAATAGGCGAGCTGGCGACGCGGCTTGGAGCGTGGATAGATAAGTTGGGGAGCGTGGAAGAGAGGATGGCTCCACATGTGTCTGCGGCGGCATGAGTACGTTCACAGTACTGTAAGGTAGAGTTGAGCGCCAAGGGGACCGTGCCGGAGCAAGAATGATCGATGTGACATGCTGCATTTCATTGTACGAATTTTTAGAAGGAACACGTTTACGGTTCCGGATCAGATACGAAGGTTGTAACGGTCGTTTGCGAGCACGTTGAGGCACGATGCAGATTCTGAATGACATAGAGGGACTGATGATTGGGATATGCAATTGATATGAGTATGTTTGAACCGTAGGGACGGAGGGTTTAAGCCGTAGTAGGGGAAGAGGCACTGCTATCGAATGCAGGCTTCCTCATTTAGGGTGTGAAGTACTAACAGCATGCTGTCCAGCAACAACCTAAACTAGTTTCAAAGAATCTGTTAGTTGAATCTGGTACTTCATCCTCTCCGAGTTCCTTCTGTCCTCATTGCAATCCACGACTCAACGATTCGAACTATCTGAGCAGGCTGTACGGTACAGTGACAACGCCTGTCCATCAACGTGTCCGGTGATACCCTCACGCGAGGTTTGCCTCCTGCAATTCATATCCGATTCTACTTCTCCCGGCTTTCATTATAACACTTCAAAAGATTATCATTTTCATCCAAAGTCTTGTCTCTGTCGAACATCGGCAATGTCAGAATCAGCAGACCTGACTTGCAAACCTCCAACTGCTGTCACTTTTTCTTTTACAGCCCCCTTTCCTGCAGTGTCGTCCTCCATTTCCTCAGCATCGTCAACCTCTTCCGCGCTAAAGCAAAGACGCGTGTCACTTGCGCTTCCATCTTCCCCCAGGCTTGTCCCAGCGTGGAATTTTCGTGACGACACCGGCCTCACTTCGCATGTTGCTGAAACTTCTGCACCAATGCCGGAACGTAAGGGAAAGATGCGCAAGATCGCTGGTGATGGCGACTACCGTGAATCAGTTGGCGCTTTTATAATCCAGCAGAAGAAACCACGCAAGAAATGGTCCGAGGAAGAGACCCAAATGCTCGTCGAGGGTTGCAATACGGTACATATGACTTTCAAATAATGTCTCACAATATTAATCTTGTTTCCTCAGTGGGGCGTCGGCAATTGGAAGGCTATATTGAAAGATCCGAAGCTGACTTTTGACAACCGCTCGCCTGTTGACCTCAAGGACCGGTTCGTACTCCTTAATTTCCGCCTGTTCATATTTATACCTGACCTCTAGATTTCGCACTTATTTTCCTGACGCGTACAAGGAGCACTACCCCAATGCGAAGACGCATCTCTCCAGTAAAATTCGATCAACTCTCCCAGATGGACGTTCCATCTTTGAGAAAACGCGTAGTAAGAAGCGGCGTCCGTTTACTGAGGAAGAGGACCGCGCTCTCAAGGCTGGCTATGAGAAGCACGGTACCGTATGGGCAACAATAGTCAAAGACCCTGTCTTCCAGGAGCAGAATCGACGCTCGACTGACCTCCGTGACCGTTTCCGCAACGCGTTTCCTGAGCTGTATCAAGCAGCGGGCTATAAGCCACGGAACGCGCCCAAAAAGCGGAGAGAGTGTGTTCAGCCACTTCCCATTCGCTCAGCGACTGATGATCAGTTGACTGCGCACAGCAGCCACATAGGCCCTGCCCGCAAGAAGCGCGTGCAGTCGAGGCAGGGTATGTTCAGAGGTGGGACGAAGAGCGTCCCAGAGAGCCCAACATGCTCCGAAGATGACGATAGCTCAGGTGGCGAGGAGGAGGGTGGCACCAGGCTGTTCAGATGCCCACCGATTATGCACGACCCGTCTCAGCCTGATGATATGTCTTCGCCAGACGGACTCGCAGTGATGGACATGGAGACGATAGACCCCTTGTCCGAGCCACTATCTATTCCCGACTTCATGCCTAGTGCATCGCAGTCTCTCTCAGAGCTCACGGACTCCTCTCAGTCGCAGACTTGGTCTAGCATAGACACGCCTCTCAATTCCGCGACATGGTCCGCGACCACTGCTTCTCCGACATCATCACATATTTCTTCTGATTATCTGCTTGGTCACTCTCACTTTGATCGTCGCTTGAACACTATTGGAAAGTCGGCTTGGGGTCCGCAGGACTGGTTTTCTGCCAACCCCCGACTCGACACGTCTGCTTTCTCCAGTAGCGGGTCATCATTTGCCGACGGGTTGTCTCCTGCACCATCATCTCCGTTTTCCTTTCACAACCTCAATCATGGCGTCGTCGATCGCTACGACCTGTTTCCGAGTTCCTTTCCAAACGACTTCACCTCTGATGTCGGCGTTGGGGACTCACATTCCACATTTTCGGACCATGAGATGTTCGCGTCGAGCAGTTTCAGGGGGTTCACACATCACTCCAACTATGCCGGTGATCTCATCTTCGGTGCACGGACACATCAACCCCAGCAGTCATACTACGGTCCCGGATTCGGATTTGGCACACCTGGCCTTGGACTGTCAGGGATGCAGCAAGCCACCGGCCTACATCCTCTCCAGATCCACACCCCTGCACTGCCAGGTATTGACGAGATCGAGCTGGCGTCGATCACACTCAATGACCAAGCGGAGATTTCGGCCGATGCCGCTCAGACCACTAGTGAGATTGGAGTGCAGAAAGATGATTCAGAAGCGTCTTTGAGCCTGTCTGCCCTGGAAATATATACCATGTCGCAGCAGAACATGGATGATATCGTCGACTTGACGCATTCCACTCCCCCTGCAACACCCATCACCTCGACTCGCCCTCTACGGGGTCATCCCCACATGCATGCATCGTCTCATCATGGCCGGTCTATCTCGGTTCCCCCATCCGAACACCGGTATATGTCTACCCACATGTCGCAGGGTCATGGTGCATCGCAACCACAGATCACGAGCACCCGCTCCCTCCCTTTCTTCGACACTGTCCCGCTCACACATCCCTCCGATGTGGCATCTATGCATGTACAGTCTTCGTCACCACCAGGGGCAGACTTTTGGCGACCCTCAAATCCTACTGATTTCCATGGCGTTCCCTACCTCGATTTACACTACTTCAGCAGCCATGCTACTGACGGACATGATGTCAATCCCATGACCATCGACACTTCGCGTCAGGGACAAGCGTTAGACCTTGCTCGTTCGCATCCTTCTCAGAAGTCAGCTCCTCCGGTACCATACTCCACAGTTTCTCAGGAACTTCAGACAGCGCAGGCGCTTCTGACAGGCACCGCTGTACGTCAGTCACACTCGATGCATCACCGCGGGACAAGTTTTGTCTCCCCGCAGGATCTACATTTCCGCAAAGCGAGCGATAACAAGCGGAAGAGAGCGAGCTGGGATGGCGGGGTCTTCTAGCTCATTGATTATTTTGCTCTGATTCGTGGTCCCGTAAATTCTTCATCGAGAGACATATTCGTCTCTCTAGCTTCTTATCTCTTCATTCCGTGATTCATCACCATAGCATTGCATGTCTCCATCGCATCGCATCCCATAATCTATGTTTAGCTCCAGTAGCAAGCATCATGTTTCCGCACTCGTATGAAATTTATGAATTTATGTAATTATATAATTAAATGTGGAAGGTGGTTGAGGCTCAAAATGGGAGACTCGAAGGTCCAGCTTCTGCATTAAGCTGTTCATTCCACCCCGTTGGTTCCACTTCCATAGGGATCTCATCGCTGGGTTCTTCTGAGGGAAGAAGGTATTGGATCTCCTCGAACATATGAGGGAACAAGATGGCCAGCATGTCATTGACTCTGGCGCCCGCACGTGGTAAGCATCTGAAAATAGCACATTGGGGTGAATCTTACTTGAAGATGAAGTCGCCCTTTTGTACCTGCTTCTTCTTCCCTGAAGATTCGACGGTCTTCTTTCCGGCGTCCATGGCGAAGGGTGTTAAGTTGAGTGTTCCAGCAGAATTGTCCTTGGTGTAGAGTGAGAGGCCTTGCCGAGCTGCTAGGTCGAGAATATTCTTCTCCACGGTATCTATTAAAGAGAAATTAGCCATGAAAAGCAAAATGACATCTTGGACTAGAAGGTAATACCTTCGGCGTAATAGCAGAAGACTAGAAGGTAATAAATTGAGAAGCAAGTAAATAGAACTGGTTGTTCGATACACACCTTCCGTCGGTTTAGCCTGCCCCATACGATCGATTCGTGCAATAGCTGGGGTGGATTGGTGAGATGGTTGCAGGGCCCCAAACCAAAAGCGAGCCAACCTTGAACTTCGAAACCATGGTTGACCACGCTTTCGACGAGGAACACACGGGAGGCACAAGTCACGTTCAATCCAGCATTGTCTCTCTCCCTGAAAAGGTGTGAAGATAGAGGATGAACAAGTATGCGCCAAGGGCGTACCCGTGTAGTAACAGTACTTGTAGGGCAGGGTCTGTGCGGAATTTCTTAGCGCCACTGTCTTTGCCTTTGCCCTTTGCGTGGTCGAGTCTTAAATATAGGATGCCTGCGAATCGGTCAGAACGCTAGCCAGGGCAGCTGAGAAAAACTCTGACCATTGCAGTTGAGGGCATGTTCTATGACTGTGAAAAGAAGTTGTTAGATCATTACAGAGGAGTAAAGCTTCGGAAAACCAACTCTGCAGTGAATCAGCCCACGCCGAGAATACAATACTCTTGGCACCTGGGTCGGTGCACTGGATATACAACAGATGTCTGACCAGTGCCTGTATTTTGCTGCCGTAACTTCCATTTGATTCCATAGTCTGTATCTCCTCAAAGATTGTAGGGTCTAGTGGCGCACATCAGATAAGCCACAAACCGAATAACTAGACGTGTCCTTACTTATTATGTTGTATTGGATTTCTCTTCGAGACACCGGGACGGCCTCTTTGTTCACCATGACGGGTTTAGCAGGGGCAGGCTTGTCTGCTTCGACTGTGAAACGCTGCAATTGATCGAGATTGATAATGACGCTAGAAACGCAGTTCGTCATGATGTATTGTTAGCGGACAAGGGACGCACCGGCAAACCGGGCAAGCTCTTCCCGTTTTGCGAGTGACCCAAGCCTTCATGCATCCCTGAATGTGTGTGGGGAAATGTTCATGACGAAAATGATAACCGAACTTACCTCACAGAAAACATGCGCGCTGTATAAGTACTGCATTGGTCCGCATTCCTGAAACTCTAAAACACGGTCGACTTACCATTGTGTAATGAATCCTCGCTTAAAGTCGCATCTACACAGAATGCAAGCCTCGTCATCCTCGTCAGTGATTCCCTCTTCTTTGTTTTTTGCTAGATGGTTCAAGTACCGCTGACGCGCGCGGGATGTGTTGATTTTGCCTTCCAATTCCATTCGCTCAGCTGCGCATTCCTCCATAGCCAATACAACGGGACCCTCCCATAGAACTTCTGTGACAGTATCAGAAATCTCCTGCAGTTGACGGAAATAACTGTGGGTGTGTGCTTAATTAGTGTCAGTATCATCCAGCGTCCATCGTGAACTTACAGGATACGCTCGTTGAAGATCTTCCGCAGTTGACTCAAGTCAGCATCAAGCTTGTCCATGAGCGTCACTGCATTCATAGTGAGTATGAAGCAACTACAACATCAGGGTGACAAACCTTGCTGCGTGATCAAGGTCCGTAATGAGGTTGCGCCGTCCTTAGCGATGACCTTCTCAGGGTCCTTCTCAGATGTGATGCGAGCTGCTACGGCACTCAGATCGACCATGATAGATCGGAGTGCTCTCCCTGAAAACTGGTCATGGAGATCTTTACGCTGCTCTGTGAGGTCTCTGTGCAAGATTTCATGCTGAGGTTGAACTTCGACATCCTCAGGAATCTCGAAATCTTCCGACATTGCCCGAGCAGCTGCTCTTGCGGCTGCTTTCGTTCGTCGGACCTTGTGTTCCCGCGCATCATGGGCAGCAAGGAGCGTTCGTTCGGAAGAAATCGCCTCTCTACGATCCGCAAGCAGTGCGGCATATGCCTGCATATATATCTCGGCCTCGCCCTGAGTTTCCAATGTACGAGAGTACTCCTCCCCATCGGCCTGGTCATTATTTGCTGCCAACTTCTGAGTTAGCAAAGTATAGATGCAAGTGCGCCACTCCCACAGAAGAGCGGTCTGTTCATTCAATGCGAGCTCTATGATCTCGTTGGCTTCATCAAACTGCCCAGACTGGTGTCAGTATCGATACAAAACGGAATACCCCTGGGAAAGGAGCTCACGAGATGCGTCGACTTGATTCCGCTTTTATCAAGAAGAGGAAGAGGAATTTGTAAGGACTCCTCGGTAACGCCTCGTCCAGTAGCGTCGACACGCAGGAGGTTCATTACTTTGTTGGCACTCTCTTCCGTCGCTACGTGCCTTGTCAGTGGGAGCGTAAGGAAAGCTGTTGAAAATGCGCACATTTCAGCAGATTTTTTCGCAGCGTCTCGGCTGCAGCATACGAAGCATCTTCCTTATCTGATTGCGATGCACCTAGAACATGATACACATCTCCCTGCAAAAATTTGACGCGGTGCAAAACTATCAGACACTCTCGTAGCCGCTGCTGCAGGGCTCGTCGCTTGATACTGTGCTCTTCGCCTGCGGGGGTCTTGGGAAGACCTCGGTCTTCAACGTCTTCAACGTCATCCATGTCCTCATCTACATCGGTGAGAGGTGACATTGCTCGTTTTCCTTTGCCCTTGTCGATCTTTGAAAGGTCTGGAAGGTTCTGCTGGCGAGATTCTCTGAGAGCTCGTGCTTCATTTTTCAGCGCTTCTCCTTTGACTTGGTGTTCTGCTATGGTGGTCTTAATGTCGTCGATTATCCCGTTTGCTTCTTGCTCTGCCGTTATGAGGTAATCCGAAGCACGTTGGTATCGATCAAGGTTCTGCTCGTTGTGTTGCTGGAGCTGGGCAAGGCGAACAAGGGTTTGAACCTGGAGGGATGGATCAATTCTTGCAAGCACGGATAACAAGAACGACGACGCTTGCCTTCGCCTTACGATCATCCATGAAATTACGCCAGTTCTGGTCTCTCATAGCCTGTCATCTATGAGCCCAACAGATTAGGAAAGGAGGAAAACACATGCCTCGAGAACGTCGCCGATGCTCTTGAGGGCACCAGGCTTAGCTAGCTTATCACCTGGCCGCTGCAATTGTCCGACTTGAGGATGAGTACAGATACCACGAAGCTTTCTCAACACATTCCGCAGCAGAGCAGCATCAATCTGCCACCCTTCAGAAGTAGCGACTCCGCGTGCGTCCAAACCAAGCTCAACTAATGCTGCCTCGAGATGGTGATCGTAAACCTTTGATACTGTCATATCTTGTCTCTCAACGAGTGTGTCATGACTTACGTGGCGTTCGACTCTTCCTAGCTCAATACTAACAAGATATCTTCGTTGCTGCGGGATGGTTAATTCGTCTTTGACTGCGGACTTGAGTGTTCTAGGGTGCGTTTAATAAGGACACGCAAGGTTCCTTCGTCAAATCACTCACCGAATAGCATATCGTTGAAATAGGTCGGCGAATTGTTTCTTGAATGTGTGCTTCATCAAACGATTCCACACGCGGGTCGGACCGACGACATCGTCGACACGTAAGAACCTGTCACGGTGGTATTAGTGCATCATCAGAAAACCGTCAGTTTATCTAACCTTAAAACACGAATGAGGTCAGAAACCTGGGTACGGGCTGGTGTTCCAGACACCGCAAACGAAGATAGTCGAGGGACCAAAGACACCATCTCTCTGAAGGCCAGAATTATCCAGTAATTCCACTGATAGAACAAGAGATCCTACTCGGATTTACCGGTCCCCATCATTTGTACTTCATCCATAATCACTCTATACCACTCGCACATGACAAGGGGACTTCTAGGACGGTCAAGGTTCGAGTACTCCACTTGTGCACGATGAGGACGTTTGGGCGGTGCGCGGGCAACAGTCAAGTCTTGACGGAGTACGTTGTATGTCGTGATGCAGACATCAAATGTGTTCACATAGGAGCACCAATCAAGTATGTCGTCCTCTTCATCGTCAATCGCCTTTGCCTTCCCTTTCTTGGTCTTTTGAACTTTGAATCCGTTTATTCCAGCTTTGTACTTCTGGGCACTGTAACGTCGTTCTCGTTCGTCTTCGACATCATCCAGAGTGATGGGCACGCCGACTTTGGACCAACCATCGTAGATGAGAACCT
Source organism: Suillus subalutaceus (assembly GCF_016647625.1). NCBI lineage: Eukaryota > Fungi > Basidiomycota > Agaricomycetes > Boletales > Suillaceae > Suillus > Suillus subalutaceus. The sequence continues at coordinate 181,796 of NW_024540289.1, read as the reverse complement.
TGAGTCCTGGGGCATGAACAGCAAGCTCGTCTGCCCATTGAGGTGCGAGTGCAGGGGGAGTGACAATGAGAGTAGTCTGTTACACGTTTATATTAACTAATCTTCCAAATGGCACACAAGCGCACTACCTTGATCTCCTTCACTTCAAGCTTAGCTTCGGCATCCCACCGTGTGTTGGTAGGATTGCGATCTGGTGCGGGGTTCAGTAGAATGAGAGAAATACACTCAATTGTCTTCCCGAGCCCTGTACGTCATTAATACAATGCGAGTGGGATCAATAGTATTGCGAGGTACCTGGCTCTTCTGCAAGTATTCCCCCTAGTGCAGCGTTGTCTTCTACAGGAGAAGGGCTTACGATGCCGACGAGTGTATTAAAGAAGTGTTCCCGGCCCCCAAGAAAGATCTTGTCCCAAAATGGAGGCATGAGTGACCGGGACTGAGGAGCAGTGTAGGGCATGACGCCGCCTTCCTGAGTCATTGTCTTCCCTTCGCGTAGGAGCATCCACTGGACACTACGCCGTTGGAAGGGTAAGAGCACTGGCAACAAGCCCTCAGGCTGGAGAGACTCATATGTCACGCCTTGCGAAAGAGCGGGTGCTGGGCGAAGAATGCTGTAGAAGAATGGAATACTTGTGTCCCCTCTTGTATCATGTTCACTGTCGAATAGCGGGTGGTCTACCGATGTTAGGGTAAAAAGAGCAATCAAGCGTCTCTGTAATCCTTCGAGTTCGGAGACGCGCTTCTGGGAAATCTTCTTGGTGTCAAATGTTTCATACAATCTAGGCACAATGATGGACACGTTGAACTGTGCGCATAGCCGAAAAGGTAACTCCTCTGCAGGGTCGTAGTCACCCTCAGGAAGGGTGATCACATGAACGCTTGTCTCGATTTTCGCACGACCTAACGACTGAAAGGTGAAGAGTGCCTTGAGAAGATCACCATGCTGTTGTATGCCATCCTCTTCCTCTTCGGGTGCGTCTGGCCATGCAACTTGAGGAAGGAGGAAGAACCACCGCTCACTTTTCTCCTTGATTTCCTCAGGATAGTGGTTCACGGGGCAGTCTGGCTCGCCCGAAAGAGCTAATAGGCGCGTTTTGTAGTTCTGAACCCAGAACCTGCCAAGGTCAAATGTTTGAGGTTGAGAACGGTCAGGGCATAGCGCAGTAAATAGAGATTGGAGATCATGTTCCTCCTTAAGCCACCCAAGTTTCTTCGCTGCTTGGTCGGGCACATAAGAGCCGTTGTCATCACCTTGGGCTGATTTCGTGTAACGCATTTCGAAAGAGTATGTGAAGACTGGTAGAAACTGGCTTTCGGGATCAACTTTTGGTTCCTCGTAATGACGTTCTTCACATATGCATGGGTACACCTGCTTGTAAGCTGGGTCTTGCCAGTCGTCTTCGCATCCATAGGAGCCGTCCAAGGATGGTTCTGAGTCTTCTGACTGATCATCAGCATCCAATTCATCACCGCCCTCGGCAACCTTCCTTCTCTTGCTCTTTACAGGTGATGCAGAAGCAGAGCGTCGTCGCTTGTTCCCCATGTGTTGTTCAACTTCGACATCAGCTTCCCATACGCCTCCGTCGACTTCAAGTGCTTCATCATGTACGTCATAATCTCCTTCGCCTCCTTCATCGGCATTCTCTTCCTTCAGAGGTTTTAAAAGAGTAATTATCGCGTTCAAGTTGATTGCAGGACGAAAGTTGTCAAAATCTGATGGTCTGAGCTGCAAACCCCAGAAATACGACTGTTTGTGACGAGCAGACTCTGTATATTTTCCGCTGATAGTACGGATATCCTCCATCCCAGAAAAATACTTGTATACGCGAGCGCCGAGGATGGTGGTGGATGGTGGTTAAAACTTAAAAATGATGGCGCGACGTGCGCGGGGATATGCGGCTGTCACGTGATCCAAATACACTTGGTGATGAACGAACTTTCGTGCTCCAAGTCATCGCGTATCCTCGATCGGATCTCGTCCAGTTCTTTGCTGCTGTCATTGCCGCAGTGGCTTTTCCTAATGTCCAACTTGTCGTTTAAATCCGTACGCGTTACAAAGACACAAGGCTATCAGGATTCTAAGGTTTTTTAATGGGACCATCGTTGAGTTTTCTTTGCTAGACACCACAAGATACGACGATTTATCTCTGTACGTTTCATCCAAGTTAATTACTCTCAAAGTCTTCCGCTGCTCACGCGTTCATCATCCGCTGCTGGATGGTGCATTCAGCTTCTCAGATTGCGACTTGTCTTGTTCTCGCGGACCGTCCCTGGTGTTCCACAATGCTCTCGATCATACTCCCTCCACGGACGTGGTATAAAATCATTCGGCTTCTCTTTGCGCGCCATCTTCAGTGATTTGAACGTTGTTTGCATTTGCCATTACCTTGGGAAATACACTCGATTCTACATTTTGCATTTGTGTGCTAACTGAGTCTGAGTGGTACGACTCCATGATACGAGTCAAGGAGTAGCAATCAACACAAGACATTCTAAGACTTACACGTCCATTTCAACCTTGGCATGCGGCCAGTTTCGCTGAAGACTCACCATGACGTTGTTATTCTTCCACTAATCATGATTGGTAATCTCAGTTTCCAGTGCTTGGTGCAATCATACCAGCGTCTATCGTGCCGAACAGCCTTGACAATATGGAAATACACCACGGTGCAGCATGACCTGAACCATCAACTCTCCCTTTCAGCCGAACTCCATCCACAGCTCTGCCACCCGTCTTCCCCTCCCACTCATTCTATCCACCACTCAGTCCACCACTCAGCCCATCCTCCATCCTCATCATTTTGCTCCATCGCACCATCATGCCTGGTAGCTTAGAAACTCAATATATCAGGCTTGAACGTGAGCCCCTCCATATTACTTTCGTATCTGTTCGTGATCTTCACACTCTATCTACAGTCATCAGCGGAAAGAATCTTCGAGTCCCCTGCTGGCGCATTCCCGCTGGCATCTTCCCGCTGGCATCTTCATATCCATCAATGTCAACTCCTGGAGACGCTGGAAATCGGCCATCAGTGTCTTATCATCTGATCGATCTGTAGCGTGGGAGAATACTGTAACTCTGTAAAGTCCACGCAGACTTTCTGACGCGATTCAAGAATTGATCTTTTCTTCATAGATCATCGCATGCCACCTGCGTTATCAGTGGAGATCAGGGCATCCTATGAACTTGGTCGAATGCTGGGCGGTGGAGAGGTCATCGGGGAACTTCGAATGTCGTGGGATGAGCTATTCGATGTGTGACTTGCTCCTCATTCATGCGCATATCCTAATATCTCGGAGATTTATCCTTCCCACACGTGCGCGGTGTCCAACCTTTCCTCACACTGAAGGCCGCTGTTGTACATGCTTGCGACAATCAAAATGGCGCACTGTCTGATGTGAGTGACGCTGCTCTCTGTCCCGTTAGCTTTTGCTGACATAACACCGACTATAGTCACTCGTAGACTGCAAGATTTCTCGAGACACAGATGCGGGCCACGCAAGACTTGCCAAATACATGGAAAGCGAGAGTGTCTCTCACTTGAACGCTGCTGTAGAGCATTTTCAGTCGGTTCTGGACCAGTGTCCTGTCAGTCATCTAGACCACACGACAGCTCTCACCAACCTTGCGTATGCGCGCCTTCAAGACTATATTCGAGATGATCTTCAAGACATCGACTCCACCACTTCTCTCTTCCGCGACGCCCTTGCATTGCGTCCGCAGCGCCATCCCGATCATCCCTTATCTCTATATAATCTCACCCTAGCCCTGACTTGGCGCCACAACAAGAGAAGTACTGCTGCCGACATCCGCGAAGCTGCCCAAATCTATCATGAGCTACTTCCTCTCTGTTTAGAGGGCACCTACCTTCGTAGCATCGCGGCAGGGGCAAATGGTGTCGGTCATGTGATCGATGGATGTGACGATATTCCAATAGACGCATCTGACGCATCTGATGAAGACATCCACCTTGGACAAGTCGTCCTCGAACTCTGTCCTCTGAGCCATCAACTCCGTCCGAGAACACTTAGCAATCTTTCGTGTGCTCTCAGATCACGCTTTAGACAGCATGGCAGGATCAATGATCTTGACACGAGCATACAACTTGGTCGTTAAGCCGTGTCTCTGTGTCCCGAGCCACATGCTGACCGTGATTTCTACCTGGACAACTTGGCCTTATCACTCGTGTCCCGCTTCAATCACCAAGGCAGGCCTAGCGACCTTAATGAGGTCATCTCTTTGTATGAAGAAGCGCTGCGTCTGTGCCCTGTTGGGCATGAATCTCGTGATTACTCATTGGACAACTTAGGGAGCGCCTGCTTCACCTTTTTCTTCAAATGCGGCGACACTGATGCCCTCACTCGAGCTATCAGCCTCTATCGCGAGGTATTGACGTTGCGCCCACCTGGGCATCCATGTCGTGACATCACGCTTTACCACCTTGCCCTCGCGCTCCAAGGCATCCTACTCGAGGATTTCGAGAACGCATTATAACAGCCCAGAACTGGGTCACCACAGCAGAGCAGTACAGTCATACATCTGCACTGGAGGCCTACAACACACGTTTCGACCTTCTTGGCGATCATTTGGCAACACGATCGTGGGCAACTTCATGACATTAAGCTGCTGCTGTATTCCATTATATCAGAACACTCCCTGTAGACGCAGCATCATGTGCCATCCGCTGCGACAATCTACGACAGGCAGTGGAATTTGTGGAGTATGGCCGTGGCTAGCAATGGTCACTGGCATCTCGACTCCGGATACCAGTTGAAGACCTCGAGTCAGCAAATCCGAAACTGGCGCACAATTATTTAGAGCTGAGCAAACGCGTTTCCAATTCCACCCAGAGTTCCGCAGCCATCACCAACAGAGCTGCTACTGATCGGGAAGCAACAGTGTATAGGAGACTTACGGAGCAGTGGGCAGCTGCAGTAGCTGAGATACATGATATTCGGGCATTCTCGCGGTTCCCGCTCCCACATTTGTACGAGGACCTGCAAGCGGCAGCACGCTAGGGTCCGGTCATCATCCTCATTGCCAGTAAATACTCGTGCAGCACCATCATTGTCCAGATGTCAGGAGACCCCCGTCACGTTCCCTTGCCATCTGTTGCTCTCGCAGAGCTGACCAATCTCAAGGATCGCTTCTCCAAGGCAATACGACACGCATCTATCATGAGCGCCCAAAAGAGTCGCGGAACGATCTAATGGTCCTTTTGCGGACAGTATGGGACGAGATCATGCTGCCCATCGTCAATGTCCTCTAGCATGATCTGAAATTAAAATTCCACTCTCGAATCGGGCTGTGTCCGACTGCAGCTTTCACGTCTATTCCTCTCCACGCAGCTCACCCCTTTAAAACAAAGGCAGATGGCTCCAAGGAGTCATGCCTGGAGGATCTCTGCATCTACTCTTACACGCCGGCTCTCGTCAGATCTAGGCAGATGAAGAAGAAGCGCGTCACACCGTCCTTCGTGGCAATCGGACAGGGTAAAGTGAGTGCAAAGAAAGGCAAGGAACTCTTGACTGTTGACAGCGAGCTCGAGCTTGTCCATAAGCTCGTCCCTGCGACGGTCAATCGGACTACTATTTCTGGCGACGCTACCACACGAGCAGGTGCACTCGAAGCTTTGTAGCAGAACACCTGGGTGCACCTTACTTGTCATGGCAAGCAGGACCCTGCGCAGCCTTACCATTCACATTTCATGAGATGAACATTTTACGTGCTCAATTTCACGGAGACATTCCGCACGCGGAGTTCGCGTTCTTATCCGTTTGTAATATCGCCGTTGGGGATGAGAAGACGAAGTGATTCACCTTGCAGCCGGTCTCCAGTTTTCGGGGTTCAAGAGCGCCGTTGGCACGCTGTGGGAGGTCGATGATTCTGTCGCAAAACACGTCGTTGAATACATATATGTTCAAAGATTTGAAGGATGGTGGTGTCATGGACTGTAGGAAAGCGGCCTGGGCACTCAACTGTGCTACGCACGCCGTGAAGACGAAAGTGCCGTTCGAGCAGAGGATGGTTTTTTATTCATATTGATGTGTAATTAGATCTATCGCATGGCTTTCATCAGTCTCTAGTACAAGCTGTTGATCTTTCATCCTGTTGGTGTACCTGGCCCCTTCCTTGATACTGACGGGCTGGGCGAGGTGCGCATTGTGAATATGTTGAGAATGCGGTTAAACTGGCCTGCGGCAAGCTATGGTCGAGTGACACGAGGGAAGGGTGGAACTGGAGGAAATTTTATCAAACCTGATCACGTTCAAGTCATCAGCATCTCAAACCGCTCATGCATGAAGGCATCTGCTGTACTGCAGCTTCGAGGAACAAGAAGTGGAATTCATTTCATGAATATATGAATCAGAGTGATCATCAGAACATGGAGAATGCAAGCTTAATATGACAGTGAGAATAAGTATTGTTGCAGGGCCCTGAAATGAGGATGAGGGTGATCACTTTAAGTTAGTATTTTCAATAAGGCTTTTGCGCATTGTAAACACCGACTGCACGAACCTGTTAGACAAACACAGATAGTGACATTGCACGTCCTCCCATGTTCGAGGTGAACTCCTCTCGACCCCTTCCAGATATCAGGCATTCATCCGCTGCTCTTCTCTCCCCCTAAAAAAAAAGTCCAGTTTGTCGTCATAAGGAGAAAAGCACCTCGTTCGTCAAGGGAGAGTCATACTGTTGGCCTGTTGGTGGCACGTCATTCAGTGCGATGGGTCGCCCTGCCTAAGCTGTAGTTCTAACTCCAATCGTCGAGCTCGAACCGTGAGAGCACGTAGTACAACAGGACAAGAAACTCATAAGCAAAAGAGATGTCCGGACGGTTGACGATACTGTCGAATGATATAGATATGTCGAGTGGTGGGACTCGAATGGCTGCCTGCAAGTATCTCCTTGATGTACAGGGATGTGAACTTTGATATTTTTGGCGTAGAAATAAAGTGGATACTACTAAATGAATAGCGACATCAGATGTTGAGTGACCTACCTGATCCGACCAACCCGGAGTTCAAGCTACGACGCAATGACACATCGTGACGGCAGACGACGATGAATTGAGAAGGGGTAGAATAATGGACTAGTGGTAATGACGAGGCGCTGAGCATGAAGTCTTCACATGTGGTCAAAGTAAGAACGGAGAACAGGGAGGGAAGAGATCGATGAGTGACCCATCTTTGGATTTCTATATGAGGTCAGGACTTCCTTGACAAAATTAGCGCGTTTCAAAGGGAGGGTTCACACCTTCGATCACGTTTCTGATGGATTACGAAGGCAGCACCCAATTGCAGCTCTGGGGCCCGGCACTAGTAGCTAGCTGTTGGAAGCTTGGACATCGATTCATCTTGCAGCGTTCTCATTTGTCATGTTCTCGCAATCCGTTATTGGTGTTTCCACAATATTAATGCTTTCAATCACCTGGGACTGTTGACGAGTCAATCCCGCTTTTCTTTGTGTGCCGTCTTTAGCGGTTTATACAATCCTGTTGGCATTTACCATTGCCTTACGAAATACACTGCATTCTACATTTTGCCTCTGTGTGCTAACTGAGTAGTACGAGCAGCAATCAACACAAGACATACACTGAGTCTCGCATGTCCCCTTGGCGCGCCGCTTTCGCTGAAGACTAATCATCACAATGTCTACTTCTATACCACAGATTTCCCCCACTAATCCTGGTTGGTGATCTCAATTCTCAGCGCTTGCTGCAATCCCAGCGTCTACCTCTTCTCCTCTCCCTCTCAGCCGGACTCCATCCGCAGTCCCTGTATCCTTACCCCCGTCTTCCCCACTCAGCCCATCCTCGATCCTTGTCATTTTGCTCCATCGCACCATCATGCCTCGCTCAAGACGCCGATATATCAGACTCGAAGGCGAGTCCCTCCATATTACCTTCCTGTCTGTTTCATCCTCACATTCTATCTACAGTCATCAACGGAAAGGATATTCGAGTCCCCTCCTGGCGCATGCCCGCTGGCATCTACATATCCATCAATGTCAACTCTTGGAGACACTGGAAATCGACTATCAGTGTCTTATCATCTGATGAATCCGTAGCGTGGGGGAATACTGTAATCCTGTAAAGTCCATGCAGACTTTCTGACGCGATGCGAGAACTCATCTTTGGTTCATAGATCATCACATGCATCACCTACCTTATCAATGGAGATCAGGGCCTCCTATGAGCTTGGTCGAATGCTAGGCGGTGGGGAGGTCATCGGGAAACTTCAAATCTCATGGGATGAGCTACTCGATTACGGAGACGAGCCATTCGGTGAGTGGTTTGCTCCTCATTCATGTACATATACTAACATCTCGTAGATATATACTTCCCTCCCGTGCACGGTGTCCATCCTTCCCTCACGCTGAAGGTCGCCATTGTACATGCTTGTGACAATCAAAACGGTGCACTGTCTGGTGTGAGTGACGCTACTCTCGGTCCTGTTAGCTTTTGCTGACAGAATACCAACTTTAGTCCCTCGTAGAAACCAAGATTGTACGAGACACAGATGCGGGCCACGCACATCTTGCCAAATACGTGACGACCAACGCAGTTTCTCACCTGAATCATGCTATGCAGCGTTTTCAGTTGGTTCTGGACCAGTGTCCGGTCAGCCATCCAGATCATGCAACGGCTCTCGCCAACCTTGCGTATGCGCGCCTTGCAGGCTATATCAGAAACCATCTTCAAGACATTGATACCACTACTTCCCGCTTCCGCGAAGCTCTTGTATTGCATCCGCAGCGCCATCCCGATCATCCCTTATTTCTATATAATCTCACCAGAGCGCTGATATGGCGCCACAACAAGAAAAGTACTGCTGCAGACATCCGCGAAGCCGCGCAACTCTTTCATGAACTACTGCCTCTCTGTCCCGAGGGCACCTACCTTCGTAGGATCGTGATCGACGTATGCAACGATCTTCCAATAGATGCATCCGATGAAGGCATCCACCTTCGAAGAGTCGTCCTCGAGCTCTGTCCTCTGGGCCATCAACTTCGTCCTCGAGCTCTTCACACACTTTCATGGGCTCTCAGCTTACGCTTTGACCAGCACGGCAGCATCGATGATCTTGACACGGGCATACAACTTCGTCGTGAAGCCGTATCTCTGTGCCCCGAGGGACATGCTGGCCGTGATGACTACTTGTACAACTTGGCCTTATCACTCGTGTCCCGCTTCAATCACCAAGGGAAACCTGATGATATCGACGAGGCCATCTCTTTGCATGAAGAAGCGCTGCGCCTGTGCCCTGTTGGGTACAAATATCATGATTACTCATTAGACGGCCTAGGGGACGCCCTTACCACCCGTTTCCACAGATGCGGCGACATTGATGACATCACCCGAGCTGTCAGCCTCCGTCGTGAGGCACTGATATTTCACCCACCTGGGCATCCACGTCGTGGCACCACGCTTAGCAACCTTGCCTCCACGCTCGACACCAGATATATAAAATTGCATGTCAGCGAGGATCTTAATGAGGCAATTGATCTGTATCGTGAATCCCTTCAGTTAACACGGCTTGACGATCCAGAGCGCCATGCAACTCTTCACAATTTGAGCTCGGTGCTCTGCTATCGTTTCACGCAAACTCAGGAGAATGAAGATGTCGAGGAGGCCATTGCTCTTTGCCAAGAATCATTGGCGGCTCTGCCTTCACTGCACCCAAACAGGTTTTTCAGCTACATTTGGCTGCAGATGGCCTATTTGTCTCGTTACCGGATTCTACAAGACCCTGCTGATTTGTCGCTCGCAGTGGAGAACTTCAGACTGGCATCGCAGCATCCCACTCAAGGATTCCCAGAACGCATCATTCAGGCATATTATTGGACCGATGCAGCGGAGGAGTATGGTCATGAATCCGCACTAGAGGCCTACTCGACATTTTTTGAGCTTCTGGATGCTCATTTGGCAACACGATCGTCGGTAACTTCACGGCGCGAAGCTGCCGCTTCCTTCTATTACGCTAGAACACTCCCCGTAGATGCAGCCTCATGTGCCATACGCCGTGACAATCTACAACACGCAGTGGAACTCGTAGAGCAGGGCCGTGGCCAGCAGTGGTCGCTGGCCTCTCGACTCAAAACTCCAGTTGAAGACCTTGAATCAGTAAATCCGACACTGGCACACGATTATTTGGAGCTGAGCAAGCGCGTTTCCAATGCCGCTCAGAGTTCTGCCAGCATCACCGACAGAGCTGCTGCTGATCGGGCAGCAACAGAATATAGGAGACTTACAGAGCAGTGGGCAGCTGCGGTAGCTGAGATACGTGATCTTCAGGCGTTCTCGCGGTTCCTGCTCCCACCTTCTTACGAATATCTGCAAGCAGCGGCGCGCCAGGGCCCGGTCATCGTCCTCATTGCGAGTCAATACTCATGCGGCGCCATCATCGTCCCGACAACAGGAGATCCCCATCACGTTCCCTTTCCGTCTGTCACTCTCGCAGATCTCAACAATCTCAAAGATCGCTTCACCAGGGCAATACGACAAGCATCCCGGATGAACCCAGCGGAGTCGAGGACGGATCTAATAGTACTCTCACGCATAATATGGGACGAGATCATGCTACCCATTGTCAACGTACTCGAGCATGTCCTCAAACTAAAGCGCCGCTCTCGAATCTGGCTGTGTCCAACTGCAGCTTTCACGTCCATTCCTCTCCACGCAGCTAATCCCTTCCTAACAAAGGCAGATCGCTCTGGGAAGGAGCCATGCCTAGAAGACCTCTACATCTGCTCTTACACGCCGACACTTTCGGCTTTGGTCAGATCCAGACAGTTGATGAAGAAGCGTGTGCCTCCGTCCTTCGTAGCAATCGGACAAGCTCAACCGGGTACAGGGAAAGGCAAGGCTCTCTTGGCTGTCGACAGCGAGCTCGAGCTTGTCCATAAAGTCGTCCCTGCAACGGCCAACCGCACCACTATTTCTGGGGACGCAGCCACACGAGCAGGTGCACTTGAAGCTTTGCAGCAGAACACCTGGGTGCATCTTGCTTGTCATGGCAAGCAGGACCGTACACAGCCTTACGATTCGCATTTCGTCATGAGAGATGAACATCTGACGTTGCTCGATATTATGGAGAGAGATATTCCGCACGCCGAGTTCGCGTTCTTATCAGCATGTCATACCGCTGTCGGCGATGAGGAGACGCCCGACGAAGTGATTCACCTCGCAGCTGGTCTCCAGTTCTCAGGGTTCAAGAGCGTCATTGGCACGCTGTGGGAGGTCGACGATTCTGTCGCAAAACACGTGGTTGAAGCTTTCTACAAATATATGTTCAATATGAAGGAGGACGGTGTCATGGACTGTACGAAGGCGGCTTGGGCACTCAACTGTGCTACGCACGCTGTGAAGACGAAAGTGCCTCTCGAGCAGAGGATGGTTTTCATTCATATTGGTGTGTAGTTCTACGTCGGATCGTTGTCATCTGGTACATTTCCACTAGTTGTTGGTCTGTGATCCTGTGTTGTAAAAATGGCCCTGATATATTCTTGCGCTCCAGCTATCTTGTTTTCGTATACTCTGTCCTGTTTTTGTTGACTAGATTGTTCACCAAGATACTTATATACCCGATTCGTTTGCAGCCTCGTTTCTGCTCGAGTACTTTGATAGTAGGAACCGGGCCAGTCAAACCGACCCACGCGGCGCCTTCCAGTCATACCATCCATGTTCCTTCAAGCTTCGAGTCCTTCTGCATTATGGAACCTCGACTAACCACTGCCGATGTGATCAATGCCAAGTTAGAAGCCGGGCTCATTCAACTAATCCGCGCACCCGTCGGAGTTGGTGGTTTCGTCAATCCAGGATGGCTGCGTTGACTTATCGCCTATCTGTGCACCGCTTACTACACCCACTTCGACATCAGCGCTAATCTGCTAATGAGGCGTGAACTTGGTTTATGGCGGCATTTACTGTTCATTTCCTATGAAGTATTCATAATTTAATACTGACTACTAGTCGTACTTGTCAAGGGTTCGACAATCTCATAGTACCTCCTCGACTCATCCTCAAGCCTACTTCCCGTTAGCGTTATAACGAAGTTGTGATTTTCTCTGCGATGGACGCATTCACTGATGGGCCTGTCGCTGCTGTCAGGCTTTCTGGCACATCTTACGGTCGGTGAGCGCGCAGGAATCGCAGCTAGACGTGGGAATGGCTATCAGTATTCCAGATAGATAGATTCGAGGCAGTGAGTATAGCTCTGCACACTGTGAGATTAGCCTAGGAGATCCAACAGGTGCGAGGGCACATACGTATGCCAGCCATGCAAGCCTCGGTTGTAGAAGTGGGCCCAGGGAATCCTTACCAACGTGTAATTAAATTTTATTCGCTAGTGTTTGAACCAAACCGTCCAAGTTCCAAACACGGAACCAATCGAATGGGTCATCTCAACACGGAAGGCGTCGTCTATGCTCCTGTTAAGACAAGTCCGCCGGTGAACATTGAAATAGACTGTGAAATCCCACGAATGGAGCATCGCGGATGACTTGAAGCGGATCTTGACTCCCAATTGTGTTTGAGGTGGCGTGACGGTGAATGGAGTATTTGAATACTGGCTACTCATTTCTGGTGCCAGTGCGCATTCAAGGCTGTCGGATTGCCAGCGGGAGGGACGAATAATCCTGGTAAATATGAATTTCTGCATAGAGGTCCGGGAATACACACGGATTTGCATATAATGAAATCCGAGCGGCTTCATGGCCACACCAGATATGTTTCATGTACTTGGTAGCTGCACGGTGAACGAAAAAAATGCACATTTGGAAGCCGAGTCAGATTGATTTCGAATAGCATCAATTCGACAAAGTGCAAGATCAACGTTGTTCGAGACTCGTTGAACACATTGAGCTGTGCAGCGTGCAAGAGGAGAATTCAAATATTCAACGTCTATCAAAACACATGTTGTTTAACTTTTGTTTGTACAAGTTAGATTTCCACCGATCTATTATTAGGTATACCATATCAATCTCCGTCCGAGGGCATCCGACCGATTTTCACTGGGCGTCGGTAGTACTGAGCGCTGAGCGACATCCTACTGGTAGTTTCAGACGGATCGAATTGATCTACTCCAAATACAATCCAGATTTGCAAAACTTTCTTGAAAGCCCTCGAAAATATTCTCTCTCCACCGAGCGTCCTTCTGAAACGGAAGAATTTCAAGAAGTTCATATCCAAGTTGTGATACGCCTTGGTCGATAACGCCCGCTATTATAATATTGTTATCATCCACTAGAAGGTATCTTACAACCAAATTTCCGGTTCTGACTTGCTGTATATGCCTAGAGATTCCATGCACATCGGCCAAAGAAGCTCAGCGCAGATCAATGCACGAGCCTCGAGGGCATCCCAAGCCACGAGGCATTCTGTTTGTGTTCCCTTGTGCTCCTTATAGCCCCCTACTTTCAACCCACATCCACAGATCGTCCAATCTCAGAGCTCTTAAAAAACTTACACCAAATATCGCAAATCAAGGCTACTTGACATGTCTGTCACCTCAGAATCCTCCGAGACTGATGTCTTGGAGTATATCATCACCCATATATTTTGTCCCATCAAATTGCCGCAGCACAATGATCATACTCCTGAAAAAGATCGCTCTCTCCTTGATGTCGTGCTCGGCTCGGCTCGCAAATTTGCGACTTCTTTGCCTAACGATGATCATGAGCAGTGGAGGCCTTTGTTGAAGATGCTGGAGAGTCTTACCGTTACAATGAATTTTCCTTCCCTGACCAAGGAAGTGGTCGAGTCGCAAATTAAATCCATGCAAGCAGGAGGTATGCACGCAGTTTTGGCGCCGGGAATTGACACCAATCTCAAGATTTCTTTATAGATATTCTCGCGTATTTGATTCGGGAACAAAATGCTGCTGTCGTGCTTCGTAGGCTCGACGCAAAAACCACATTTGAATCCTTTGAAGTTTCTCCACCAGCTCCTGCTGTGATGGCGGCAAAGGGGAAGCTTCTGTGTTCATATCCAGGGCCCGCAATTGCTGTATCAAACTCCGTCATGGATAATCCTACCTTTCCTCCCGAGTTGGCGAACTTTCTCTCCCACATGAGCTATGATGTGTTGGATCCCATAGGCTTCCATGGAGAGACCACACATCCTCACTATATCACCCAGCTTCTCACCGACATTCTTCGCGCATTCGGCGAGCCCGCTGACATTCCTCGTATTCGAAAGCGTATAGGCGATGATGTTATAGACGATGATACTTCAAATGATGATACCTCACAGTCCAACGTCACGCTCCCATGGCGAAGATCGTCCCTCTGGCTTGTCATAAGGGTTGTATTGCAGACATCGCTCGAGCGCACCAGCCTTGGACGAAACGGTTACAAGGTGTTCATGGCTTCGCTCATGACAGACCTTGTGTCCAAAGCACTTGAAGAGGATATGCCGAGCGATCTACTCTACTTCATGTCCACTAAAATTAGTCGGCGCTTAGTCAAGCTTCAGGCTGAAGACGGATTCTTAGCAATCACGATGCACAAGGCTACTGAAGACATCAAAAGCCGACTGGAGTTGCGCTGGAAGGATATCCAGGCTGTTCAGGCGGATTCCCCTCATTGGGATGCCTCGGAGGTACACATAATCAGAGACACCAGGCTCTCTTTGACCGAGAGCGAGGAGTACATCACTGCTGCCTTACATCCTACCAGCGTCCAATCCGACGTGTCAGACTTTAAACCTCCTCATTGCAAACGGGGCACTATACACGACTTCCTTGGTCCTGACACCAACTTCTTCGAGAGCGCTTATACCAAAGACCCCTTTTTAGCGCTCTTTGATTTCGAATATGCCATCGAGCGAGACATTGATGGCTGGGTGAATCGTGTCATGAACCTCGATGCTACTTGCATTGATGCCGCTTGCATGACCATTCAAGCGCGCGCTGCAAGTTATTCTGCCAGTGCGCAACTATCTTATTCCAAAAATCCTGAGAATATATCCATCATGCTACTCACGCGGTTCGAACTCTGGGTCGCGCTTGACAAGCTGGTTGTGAAGTCAATCCCTCTCCTCATGGAGTATCCCCCAGAGATCCCAGCTGCCATTTTCGATCACCTTCTCCTTCAACAACCTGCCACATTAGAGAGACTCAGACTTCTTCAACAGTATGTTGCTACTCGCACCCGCAATGCTCGCTCGGGCTGCTCTATCTTCTCAGATAGTGCAGACGTAGATGCATTCGCAGTTCGTTACTATCACCAATCTGAGGAGCTGCAGTCGTGCAAGCAGCGCATTGAAGACGAAGCAGATGAGGAGCGGAAAAGGCGCATTGCAGATTTTCGCGATAAAAGCAACAAGTACTCGCTTTTGACCAATGAACTCGACGCTCTCACGTGCGACGCTTACATAGATTGGCGAGGTCGGACGCAACATAAAGCTAATTGCTGTTGGTGCAAAAAGTCGCTGGAGAGGGCTAACCTTTCTATCGAAGTCCATGAATGGCCACTTCCTGAATGCGATAATGATGCAGCGGTAGTTTTATTCGAACTCGGTGCCCCGATTACTTTCAAGATGTGGCGATCTCTCACATTCCACTTTCTTCACGACATATGCACTACAGATTCAACTCAAGTTGCAAAGCAGCACATGCTGCTCACGCATTATCAACCACTCTCACACCATCACACCGAGCACCCTGGCCAACGCATTACGTTCGGGCTCAGAGACAAAGTCCTCCCTAGCCACTCTCAAGTCCTTTCCATGCACTGAAAGCGACATCATCGTCAAAAATGAGCTGCATTTCCGCATCTATGATACGACCAAACGTGTTTGGGCCTCAAGTTCCAATCGAGAGTATAATGTGTCTAATCTTTGCACGTACGCACTACCGGAAGGTCCATATCACGGACTGCAATGTTACCTTTCGGGTACCCAGCACACTTCCAATGAGGTCTTGGCCAATCAGGCTGCATGTCATGCCGAGTTGACGCTTCACGAATTCATCGCTTTTGGTAGCCTCCGTAGTGGCAGCCTCCTGCAATGGATCAACGTTATTCGTGAATTGAGAGCACGCACGCTCACGTTTCGCGATCCCGCAGTCCATTTGCTACTACTCCAGGCTAGTTTGGAGGTGGGAGAGCTTTCAGCCGATGGGTCTAGGGTATGGCATGATGAACTGAAAGTCTCGAACTTTGGGCACACCCTGATCAATGAGCTCCAGAGCTTAAAAGTAAGCGTGGAAGCCAATTGGCTGGAGGGCACAACAATGGCAACGATCTCTGCCCTGGTGTCCCGCCTTCTCTCCTCAGCGGAGGATTTCGACGTCATTGAGCGATCATACAAGTTACTGCGAGCTGTCCGGAGTACCACTTTCAAATGGGTGCAAGAGCTATCCAAAGCTCTCCAAGAAGCTCCAGACGAAGAATCTAGTCGTGAACGCCAAGCTCGCGTTCGTGACATGGCAGTGATCTGTCGCAGCACCTATGATGTTGGCCCAGACAATATCACGGCACTCCTTGAATCACCACAGGACTTGGAGATATTGGTATACTGTTCCGTTACAGTGAAGGATAACGTGCCTCTAGATCTAGGTCTACACACTCTCCCGCCTATTTCAAGGTTACTTCTTGACCGCAACCGTCGGTTGTCACACTTTTTAGTGACCCATTTCCGATGCCATGTAGAAGACGACCAAGAAGGTCTTGATCGGGCTATGAAACATCTTTGGTCTGCATACCGGCGCCACACACGCTGGACACTTGAATCTCCAAACTCTCAGTGGCTTAGATGCGAAACAGCGCCATCTGATGATCCATCCCGCCAAATCATACACCTCGATATGTTGACGGCTCGCCTATTGGTCGATGGCAAGCCGCTAACCAGGCTGCCGGATTACATTCAGCAGCATCCTAGTTGCATCTTACTCTTCTGTCATGTGAGTTTTCCCGCCTGCTGGTCAGCCAGCTATCTGATAACCCCGAATAGCAAGTGCTTGATGTTTTCCCCTCCAAGATTCCGGGCGTAGAATTTGTTACCAAGACCAAGATACATGGCTTTCAAGTGAGTTGGTACAGTTAAGGACGACGTCCAAAACTTAGCTATCATTTTGCAGATATTTTTCGGGATGCGCAACGGGGACGTTGTCATTCAGTCACAATGTGAGAATGGGAACCTCCTTGAGCTAATACCTCGAAAAAAGCTTCTGCCAGACATCCCGGTATCACTGGTCAAAGATCACGTGCACTGGCTTGACTTGACCACTCGTACGATCGAATTTCGTCCAGTGAAGGCAATGTGGAAACCGTCCGACAATAACTGGGTGTTGCAATACACGAAAGGCGGGCAGTCGGTCGCACAACGGGGCCAATCAACTCTTTTTGATATTCACAGCCCCGCTTTCCATATGATAGCAAAGATACTGAGCCCCATGGAAAACTCTGAATACCTGATTGTCACTGGCAGCGCGGACGCAGGCCAGACTGTAGTCAAGGTCGATCTCCCTCGGTTTGGACTCTCTTTCTTTATTGATAGGGATGGAGAGTTACATTCGCGCGACCAGAGGGGCATGGTTGTCGACAAAGATCAGTCCACTGGCACAATGCTTGGACTTGTTAACCAGCTTGTTCTGCGTCCCAAAGATCGACACACTTTCAGCGATCGCCGCGTCATCATCCCACAAGGCAACGTTGTAGTAAAGCACGACGGTCACCATGTGCAGGTCACCATCCAGCCCAATCCTAATCATGTCCGCCATCACTATCATTGTTACACCGTTGACATGGAACTCTGCCGTCTGACGGGAAACGTTGGTCTCACGAACAAACTTTACAAGGCATACTTACACGCTGTGTGTAGCGCCCATGTTCCAGATCCATTGACTAAACGCACCGGTGTAGAAGAAGCCATGGTTTTGCTGCAATCTGCCGCATGCTATTCCTTCATGAAGCTAGACCCATTTGATTGCAAGCTTCTGGTTCTGATAAGCTCCTTAACTGTTCATCGGACATGGTATACCGGTCACAAGAGCTCACAGAAGGTCCGCTGGCAACATGACTTATCCTCTTATATCCAAAGTTGCGCATTCTACCATGCTGCCAGGAACATAGTCCAATATGCACAGAAGCTGCAGGTGCTTAGCGAAACACCAGTCACAGTTTGTCCAAGCTTTCCAGTACGCGACGAGTCTCTCTTGGAACGTGCCTCTCAGTTGTCCATTGTCCTTTACTCCTGTGATCTAGTCAACTCCTTCTATCCCAGCGAATCGTCGAGCAGTGATTATACTTCCAGGGATGTTTTCTGCAGCTCAATAGGCGACCAAAAGGCATTTGATTGTGCTTGCATGGTGCGCGACTGGAGTATCACGCTCAAGCCTTGTCAGGCGCTCTACGGTATCTTCGTTCAGTGGAATGAAGTTTCTGGCAAAACACAAGACGTAACCCTTCAATATGGTCGAGAATGGTTGAAGCCTGACTTGGCTAAGAGATGGATGACCGTCATAGAACTTTGCCGCCATGCAGATCGGGAGACTCACACATTCCAACTCACTTTCACATTATCGGCCATGACCTACTGCTCCCCCAAGAATATGGGACTCGCCGCGACCATATTCGCGTTTGCAGCTATCCCTAAGCTCCGAGCCATTCGTTCCCCCGACTACGATATATATGACCTTTCGTTTGGGATCCAACCCCTTGAACAGGATTTATGCCGTCACATTTCTTTCTATACTTCTTTCCCCAATAGTCCCGAGGCGTCGTGGTCTAGTTACAATGGCGAGTCACCCCGCGACTTTAATAATCGGCGACAAAAGCACTTCCAATCCGAGTGTCTACGTGAACAGAAAGCGGCGGTCACTATATTTCTTGAATGTTGGCCTTGTCGTTCTGTCCCTGCACGCGCTTTGCAGTGTCTGAGCGGCTCCCGATACAACAAATCCACCCTTAGCATCATCCTCGAAAAAAATTACTCAAACTGCTATCGCAACTGGTGTCTGAAGACGTATCTGGATCGTGTACAAGATGTGCTTGATGAAGCGAGGCAGACTTCAACACCATCCATCAAGCATCCATACACATTCATCCCGAGCAATTCAGATATTATATCATTCAACACCGCGATCCTCACCAAACACTTGTTCAGAAAGCCTCCGCCCCTTATCACATTACTTCCTGACCCACTCAAGCAAATTCAAGTGTCACCGAGCAACAGAATCTCTGGCGGTGGGCTTGATTCGTCTCCACTGAAGGATGTCATCTCAAACTTCAAGTTTTCGCGGCGTCGGTCGGACCAGTTCGGTCTCCAGTATGCTGCACATCTAGAAGACAGTAGGATTTATCTAGAGAATGAACAATCACCCATCACACCGCACCCAACTTGCTGGACAGTCGACATATTGCAACATCATCATACGCGGTGCAATAGGCTTTATAATAGCACCTTTCACAAATTGGAAGAGCATCTAGCTCCTTCGGGTTTGGCGGAGGAGAGTTTATCCAATTCTGGGCAATGGCCTCGCATTACAGTCACCTTTTTACTCGGCCTTCTCGCTTCCACGTCAAAAACGCCTCTTTGCAACTCTTGGAAAGCCTCTTTGACCAATTTCGCACATATCCTTCTTCGATTACAAAGATCACAGCGACTTCTGAAGCTGAAGTTGGCAGCCAATGGGGACAATGAGGAATTCCTGAAGGAGCTGATGAATGACGGTCACCTAGGATTGGATGGCACACAGGAATACGTAGACTGGCTTCTAATTCAGGTATTCGATGGTCACCCACAATTGAAATTATCGGTGACTAACGGTACCAGGCAGAGAACCGATTTCTGATCCGTCCTACACAAGCTAGCGTTGCAATGGAGATGATTTCCCCAAGTTCTGGCAAGAATACTGCTCTGCAGCTTCATATGGGGGAAGGAAAGTCTTCCGTGATCGTACCTATCTGTTGCACTGCACTAGCAGATAGCAACAACTTGGTGCGGGTCGTCGTGCTAAAGCCTTTGGCTGTGCAAATGTTTCAGCTGCTCGTGGAACGGCTCAGCGGCCTTACCAACAGGCGAATTTTCCACCTACCATTCTCGCGCTCCTTGCGCATCACTTCCAGCATCCAGTCATTCTTTGAAGAGTGCAAAGACGTTCGTGGTATCCTTGTTGCTCTACCAGACCACATCCTCTCTTTCAAGATGATGGCCGTGGAGCAGCAGCTTTCCCGTGCGAACACAGTTGAACCAGGTCAATCGGTGGCTATGCCCCTGTTGAATAGCCAGCGATGGCTTGATACACACACTCGTGACATATTGGACGAGAGTGATGAACTGCTGCATGTTCGCTTTCAACTTGTCTACACTATGGGCGATCAACAGCGTTTGGAAGGTTATCCTGAACGATGGACCACGACACAGCAGGTGATGACCCTTGTGGCACAACATGCTTGCCTCCTTCACCAAGAATTTCCTTTTGGAGTAGAGTTCCACCCAGGCGCTATCGGAACCTTCTCACATCTCAGAGTCTTGGATATTGACGCAGGCAAAAGGCTGGTCAAGCTGGTTTCTGACGACATCCTTGCCGGCAAACTTCAAAATTTCGCATTCGAACATGTGCCATCTCATATCAAAGACTCCATCCGCGAGTATCTTACCCAGTTCACTATTGAACCGCAGCTCCTTCACGAAGTCCGCAGCTATTGTGCTGGGTCCAGTATGTGGAATGGACTACTGCTCATTCGAGGACTACTCGCACACGGTGTACTGATATACACGCTGAAAGAGCGGCGATGGCGCGTAGATTACGGTCTGGATCCTCGACGCACGATGCTCGCCGTGCCATACCGAGCCAAGGATGTTCCCTCATCTAGGGCAGAATTTGGACATCCAGACATCGCAGTCGCATTCACATGTCTTTCGTACTACTATGGAGGCCTCACTGAGAAACAGGTGGCCTTCTGCTTCCGGCAGCTACTCAAGCAAGACAATCCCACATTGGAATATGAGACATGGATTGAGGGGTTGTCTTTAGACTCGCTTCCAGAAAATCTGCGACACCTCAGTGGAATCAACATGGAATCTACTGAACAGTTCACTGCCTGTTTGGTACCTATCTTCGGACGCAACAAGGCTGTCATAGACTTCTTCTTGGCTCAGATCACCTTTCCACAGGAAGCGAAAGAGTTTCCCAACAAGTTATCTTGTTCTGCCTGGGATCTCGCAGAGCGAAAGTCTTCCAGATTGCCTACCACGGGTTTCAGTGGAACAAACGACTTTCGCTACTTGCTACCCACCACTATAACGCAGCATCCACTAGACCACCAGCGCGGTACGAATGCCAGAGTCCTCAGTCACCTTTTGCAGCAAGAGAATGATCATTATGATCTGCTTACTGCCGGCGGAAACGCTGGAGAGCTCCTCAATGTCATCACAACGCAGTCGCCTGAAATACGCGTCTTGCTCGACGTGGGTGCACAAGTGCTTGAGTTGCGGAATGACGAAGTGGCGAAGATGTGGCTGGACATCAATCAAGATGCTCAAGCGGCGATTTTTTTCGATAGGCACGATGAGCTCGTGGTGTGCACTCGGGATCACGTTATAGAACCATTCTCTGCATCTTCCTTTGCTCAGCAACTGGACCAGTGTGTATTTTATCTGGACGATGAACACACCCGAGGAACGGACTTGAAGTTGCCTCGTGGATTCCGCGCAGCTGTCACGTTAGGCCCAAAGGTCACCAAGGATCGCCTTGTCCAAGGTGAGGATTCGATGTATACGTTCATTGATGGCGTTTAGTAACTTATTGCCAGGTTGCATGCGTATGAGAAAGCTCGGCCACGGTCACACAGTCATGTTTTTCGCACCTCCAGAAATAGATCGCAGCATCCGAGCCGTAAACAACAAGCCCGATGATGAAGACATTCATGTGTCGGATATCCTCGTGTGGGCAATGACTGAAACGTGCTCAGACATTCAGCATCGTGCTTCACAATGGCTTCAGCATGGAGTGGATTACCAGTCTCGCCACAGTGCATGGTCGTCGTTCTTATCTAGCGATACTACGCCCACTGAACTCGCCCGTTCATGGCTACAGCCAGAGGCCAAGCACTTGGAAGAGCTATACACTCCAGCTTTGACGGACACACCTGCTTTACAAACATCGCTAGATGAAGAGCTTCTGGAGATATGCAGTAACCTTGGTTTGGACATTTCGCCTGACAACCGCCTGGACGAAGAGCAAGAGAGAGAAGTGGTACATGAGATTGAGCGCGAGCGCGAGGTGGAGAGACCGCCAAAAGTGTCGGCTGCCACCCATCGCATCGACGAGGACGTCCGGTACTTCATCCGAACAGGCTGCATTCCGGATGGATCCCGTGTGTTCACTGCTGTTTTCGACACCCTCACCACAACTGCGGCTGCTTTCTCGGGGAGTCAGCCATGGTCACGGGACGTGTTTGCCTCGAGGGATTTCGCCACAACGGTTTTGGCCAGAGACAAAACGGACAGCTATATCCGCCCAGTCAACTGGATTCTTTCGAGTAATACGGTATCCAACGTGCCAGTGCTAGTCGTCGTCAGCCCCTTCGAGGTTAACGTTTTATTATCTGAAATTAGGGCAAGTAAGCAAGTTCACTTGCACGCTTATACACCTCGCGTCATCAAGATGATGAAGTCATGTGATGACCTGCGCCTCTATATCACACCATCACTCCCCGCGCGATGGATGCCACATGACACCCTCATCCGCCAGCTCAACGTCTTTGCTGGACAATTATACTTTCCTCATCAGCGCGCATACGTGAAGCTGTGTCGTTTCTTGGGGGTTTATACCGCAGATATCGAGGACCAGGGTACATTTGAGATTCAAAGCGATGGATTCATCAGACCGGAGCATCGGCCTCCTATTGCGAATGTCCCCAACAGCTTCCAACAATCGCCTATCCTTATGTTGAAGGCTCTTTTCAGTATCCGTCGCAAAGGAATGGGGTACTTGCCTACGCACATCGGGAAGCTATTGGTTGCTCGACGGTTGACAGGCGCGGACTTCGAAGACGCAGCTCGATCAGTAAGTTAGAGTTCTTCTATTGCTTACGTTTCATTGACAGTGATCCCGTTCAGTGATTGAGGATGTGATACTGTTGTTCGTCATATTCACCATCTTCTTGCAGGTCTTTCAAAATACACATACCCTCCATGCAATGCCACATCAATCACAGGCATGAACTTGAATTTGCTAGTCGCTCGATCAATATACCATATTATAACTCGTTTAGATTTTGTGCAGTATTCAGTTAGAAGTTAACATTGTTTCTAGTACGAGCAAGCCAGTGCCAGCCCATTCTACATCCAACTTTTACAATGGCGCATCTCTCGCTGGTGAGAGGCACAAAGCCCTTGGCACAGAGTATCATGAAACATATTCGCCATCTAATGCTCACCTTCTCAACACTTACACCACTTCCTATATCGCGCATTCAACAACGACTTGTATCTTCAGAGGGAGTAGCTTTTAACTACGAGCCGAGTGTACTTCGGTGGGGGTATGCTGTGCCACCTTTCCATGGCAAAGCAGGCCAAGTACGAAGTTGGAAGGTGCGAGGCCTGCATTGGAGATCCATCGCATGAGTGGAGCTCTGTCATATGTCACCGGCGGTATACGAGAGAACAGTCTAGGCTACAAATCTTTCATTGCGATAACGAACATGAGCAATGATGGCGCCAACTATGAACCATCTGTTCAGTAGTCAGTCTTTTACGCAGTCCTCCAGTGGTTGTAACCTTCAAATGACCATACATTGCAGTTAGATAGACAAATGAAAGAGCACCGACTGAATGCATACATAATCCGGCCTTAAATAATCATCAATGTCAGGAGACTGCTCTGATGTTGAGTGGCCTGAACATTGCGACTGAAACATTAGGTCAAGGGATCAGACTTAAGAAAGGACTGACTGCATGTCACACGGACCAACATATCCTTGACTTCATCAAACGACATAATCGCCATCAAAGACCTTTTCTGCCCTACAAGGTCAACCTGCCTCACGTCGAGCGCGAGGTTCTCCCGCTCAGTGGTCCGCTGGAGTTCATCTAGCAAGTCCTGTGTATACTATTCGATGTTATCGTGTATCTCTTTGTTCGTGGATGTTCCCTGCGTGTTATAGCTACAACTGAGTCAGACCGTTAGTTTCCAACAAGTAATAGACTTAACGCACTGTTTCTTGATGAGTGTAATCCGTCCTGAGGGCACAGCCATGCTTGGAAGAGTTGAGGTGCAGCAGAATCGGTAAAAGTATGACTTACTCATGCATAGGAAATGTCAGTATCATAGCAGTGACGGTAGATTTGGAATCACGACGGGTGATTTTGCAAGGTCAGCTTTCAAGTAAAGGCAAGAGACAATAGAAGACTCATGCGCACTGAGGGGTCAACTTCTCGTGCTGCCTGACTTCAGCCACAACTGTAGGGGCTACTCTGGCAAGCCACTGTGCGAAACAGTGTGAGGAACATGATGGTTGATAACAGGATCTAATATCGGCTGGATAGGCGAAAGAAGTCATATTCGGGGATCTGTGATGAAACTATGGACACTTACTGGGGGAATAGTCAGGTTATTTGTATGTTCGATATGCAGCTTGCCGACTTTCTGACTCGATAATTGATCGTGGAATGGAGGGATCGGTGCCCACCGACACACCACTATCTCGCGTGTTTGAGAGTTGGGCGCCGAATCCCTCGTGGATGGTCCAGTGTAAGAATTGTCTCAAAGAGATGGAGGCTTTGCGGAAACTTCCGGTCCCATGGATGAGGAGAAGACTTGAGCAAATGGGTACGTCTTCTCCTGCGCTTGAGATTACGGGAGTACCAACCGGGGAAAACAAGTGATGAATCTCCGATTTCCGAACTGGAAATGACCTGCAGTAAAACAGTGGAGTAAAGACAAGACGACAAAGAATAAACGGACTGAGCGAGGTGCGAATCGTGAAATCCATTTCTACAGTAAGTTGAGAATGCGGGTGAACTGGTCTGTAGCAAGCTATGGTCGAGTGACACGAGGTCGGAAGGATGGAACTAGAGGAAATTTGATCAAACCTGATCACGTTCAAGTCACCAGCACCTCAAGCCGCCCATGCATGAAGCATTTGCTGTACTGCAACTTCGAGGAACAAGAAGTGGAATTCATCTCATGAATATATGAATTAGAGTGATCATCAGAACATGAAGAATGCAACCTTAATATGACAGTGAGAATGAGTATTGTTACAGGGCCCTAGAATGACTCAGGACGAGGTTGATCACTGTAAGCTAGTATTTTCAATAGGGCTTTTGCGCGTTGTAAACGCCAAATGCACGAACCTGTGAGGCAAACACACATTGCACGTCCCCCCATGTTCGAGGTGAACTCCTCTCGACCCTCTTCCAGATATCAGGCATTCATCCGCTGCTCTTCTTTCCCCTCAAACAAAAAGTCCGGTGTGTCGTCATAAGGAGAAAAACGCCTCGTTCGTCAAGGAAGAATCATACTGTTTGTGGCACGTCATTCAGTGTGATGGGACGCCCTGCTTAGGCTGTGGTTGGAATAGATAAAAAGCCTATGCTAACGATGTAGATCGTGTGCCGCTCTAAGTTCGCCCCTTGCAAGTCAAGAAGACCTAATTATAGAGTCATCGAGCTCGAACTGCAAGAGCACGTAGTACAACAGGACAAGAAACTATGGAAAATCATAAGCAAAAGAATGGGACTCGGATGGCTGCCTGCAAGAATCTCCTTGATTCAAGTTTGACGTAGAGGAATGTGAACTTTGAGATTTTTGGCGCAGAAATAGAGTAGATACTACTAAGTGAATAGCGAGATCAGATGTTGAGTGACCTACCTGGATCAACCGTCAAAGCTACGACACAATGACACATATCGTGACGGCAAACGACGATGAATTGAGAAGGGGTAGAATAGTGGACTAGTGGTAATGACGATGCGCTTAGCATGGTGTGTAAAGTAAGAATGCGGAGGACAAGGAGGTGAGAATTCATGGACTTCCTTTGACAAAATTAGCGCGTGTGTTCACACCTTCGGCAAACACCGACGAAAATCAAATTGCATAACTCACCTGCTCTCAGCAGCATCATGAAACCACTCGTCCTTTATTTCACGTTTCTGATGGATTACGAAGGCAGCACCCAAGCTCTGGGTCCAGGGAAGCTTGGACATCGATTCATCATCGATTTTTCTTGTGGCGTTCTCATTTGTCATGTTCTCTCGGGGTTTCCACAATGCTTTCAATTACCTGGGACTGTCGACGGGTCATATAGAATGCATCCCGCTTTTCTTCTTGCGCCGTCTTTAGCGGTTTATGCGATACTGTTGACATTTACCATTGCCTTACGAAATACACTGCATTCTACATTTTGCCTTTGTGTGCTAACCGCCAGTGAGTAGTACGATACAAGTCCAGGAGCAGCTATCAACACAAGACTTAAACTAAGTCATGCATGTCCCTTTGGCGGGCCGCTTTTGTTGAAGATGAATCATGACAATGTCTACTTCTATACCACAGGTTTCCCCTGGTAATCCTGGTTGGTGATCTCAATTCCCAGCGCTTGCGGCAGTCTCAGCGTCTACCTCTTCTCCTCTCCCTCTCAGCCGGACCCCGTCCGCAGTCCCGTCTTCCCCTCCCATTCATTCCGTCCACCACTCAGCCCATCCTCGATCCTCGTCATTTTACTCCATCACAGGCTACAGCATCATGCCTCGCTCAAGACGCCGATATATCAGACTCGAAGGCGAGTCCCTCCATATTACCTTCCTGTCTGTTTCATCCTCACATTCCATCTATAGTCATCAACGGAAAGAATATTCAAGTCCCCTCATGGCGCATTCCCGCTGGCATCTACATATCCGTCAATGTCAACTCCTGGAGACGCTGGAAATCGGTCATCAGTATCTTATCATTTGATGAATCTGTAGTGTGGGGGAATACTGTAATCCTGTAAAGTCCATGCAGACTTTCTGGCGTGATGCGAGAACTCATCTTTGGTTCATAGATCATCACATGCATCACCTGCCTTCTCAGTGGAGATCAGGGCATCCTATGAACTTGGCCGAATGCTAGGCGGTGGAGAGGTCATCGAGAAACTTGAAATGTCGTGGGATGAGCTGCTCGATCATGGAGACGAACCATTCGGTGAGTTATTTGCTCCTCATTCATGTACATATACTAAAGTCTCGTAGATCTATACTTCCCTCCCGTGCGCGGTGTCCGTCCTTCCCTCACGCTGAAGGTCACCATTGTACATGCTTGCGACAATCAAGACGGTGCACTGTCTGGTGTGAGTGACACTACTCTCTGTCCTGTTAGCTTTTGCTGACAGAACACCAACCATAGTCCCTCGTAGAACCCAAGATTGTACGAGACACAGATGCGGGCCACGCACATCTTGCCAAATACATGACGAGCAAGACAGTCCCTCACCTGAACCATGCTATGCAGCGTTTTTAGTTGGTTCTGGACCAGTGTTCGGTCAACCATCCAGACCACCCTTCGGCTCTCACCAACCTCGCGTGGGCCCGCCTTGTAGGCTATATCGGCAACCATCTTCAAGACATTGATACCACTACTTCCCTCTTCCGCGAAGCTCTTGCATTGCGTCCGCAGCGCCATCCCGATCATCCCTTATTTCTATATAATCTCACCAGAGCGCTGATATGGCGCCACCACAAGAAAAGTACTGCTGCAGACATCCGCGAAGCCGCGCAACTCTTTCATGAACTACTGCCTCTCTGTCCAGAGGGCACCTACCTTCGTAGGATCGTGATCGACCTAAGCAACGATCTTCCAATAAATTCATCCGATGAAGGCATCCACCTTCGAAGAGTCGTCCTCGAGTTCTGTCCTCTGGGCCATCAACTCCGTCCAAAAGCACTTGACAAACTTGCATGGGCTCTTAGGTCACACTTTATCCAGCACGGTAGCATTGATGACCTTGATACGAGCATACAATTCGGTCGTGAAGCCGTGTTTCTGTGCCCCGGGGGACATGCTGACCATGATATCTACCTGAACAACCTGGCCGCCTCGCTCGTGCACCGCTTTAATTATCAAGGCAAAGCTAATGACCTCGATGAGGCCATCTCTTTTCACGAAGAATCACTGCACCTGCGCCCTGTTGGGCACGAATATCGTGATGACTCATTGGACAACCTAGGGGGAGCCCTCGTCACCCGTTTCAACAAACGCGGCGATGTTGATGACATTACTCGAGCTATTAGCCTCCGTCGCAAGGCACTGATGTTAAGCCCACCTGGGCATCCACGTCGTGACACCACGCTTGACAACCTTGCCACTGCGCTCATAACCAGATATGACAAATTTGATGTCAGCGAGGATCTTAACGAGGCCATTGCTCTGTATCGCGAATCCCTTTGGTTAAAGCGGCTTGACCATCCAGAGCGCCATGCATCTCTTTGCAATTTGAGCTCGACGCTCTGCTCTCGTTTCGCGCGCACTCAAAAGAATGAAGATCTCGAGGAGGCCATTGCTCTTTGCCAAGAATCATTGGCGGCTCTGCCTTCACTGCACCCAAACAGGTTTTTCAGCTACATTTGGCTGCGGGAGGCCTATTTGTCTCGTTACCGGATTCTACACGACCCTGCGGATTTGTCGCTCGCCATGGAGAACTTCAGGTTCGCATCAAGACATCCTACTCAAGGATTTCCAGGCCGCATTGTAGCAGCCTGGAACTGGGTCTTTGCAGCAGAGTTACACAGTCATACATCTGCGCTGGAGGCCTACAACACATGTTTCGACCTTCTTGACGGTCATTTGGCAACACGATCATCGCCAACTTCACGGCGCGAAGCTGCCGCTTCCTTCTATTACGCCAGAACACTCCCCGTAGATGCAGCATCATGTGCTATCCGCTACGACAATCTCCGACACGCGGTTGAACTCGTGGAGCAGGGCCGTGGCCAGCAATGGTCACTTGCATCTCGACTCAGAACTCCAGTTGAAGACCTCGAGTCAGCAAATCCAAAATTGGCACACAATTATTTGGAGCTGAGCAAGCGCGTTTCCAATGCTGCACAGAGTTCTGCAACTATCACCGACAGCACTGCCGCTGATTGGGCAGCAACAGAGTATAGGAGACTTATAAGGCAATGGGAAGCTGCGGTAGCTGAGATACGTGATGTTCGGGGGTTCTCGCGGTTCCTGCTCCCACCTTTGTACGAAGACCTGCAAGTGGCAGCACGCCAGGGCCCGGTCATCATCCTCATTGCCAGTCAACACACGTGCAGCGCTATCATTGTCACAACGTCAGGAGACCCCATCATGTTCCCTTTCCGTCTGTCACTCTCGCAGATCTCAACAACCTCAAAGATCGCTTCACCAGGGCAATACGACAAGCATCCCGGATGAACCCAGCAGAGTCGAGGACGGATCTAATAGTACTCTCACGCATAATATGGGACGAGATCATGCTACCCATCGTCAACGTACTCGAGCATGTCCTCAAACTAAAGCGTCGCTCTCGGATCTGGCTGTGTCCAACTGCAGCTTTCACATCCATTCCTCTCCACGCAGCTAATCCCTTTCTAACAAAGGCAGATCGCTCTGGGAAGGAGCCATGCCTAGAAGACCTCTACATCTGCTCTTACACGCCGACACTTTCGGCTTTGGTCAGATCCAGACAGTTGATGAAGAAGCGTGTGCCTCCGTCTTTCGTAGCAATCGGACAAACTCAGCCGGGTACAGGGAAAGGCAAGGCACTCTTGGCTGTCGACAGCGAGCTCGAGCTTGTCCATAAAGTCGTCCCTGCAACGGCCAACCGCACCACTATTTCTGGGGACGCAGCCACACGAGCAGGTGCACTTGAAGCTTTGCAGCAGAACACCTGGGTGCATCTTGCTTGTCATGGCAAGCAGGGCCGTACACAGCCTTACGATTCGCATTTCGTCATGAGAGATGAACATCTGACGTTGCTCGATATTATGGAGAGAGATATTCCGCACGCCGAGTTCGCGTTCTTATCAGCATGTCATACCGCTGTCGGCGATGAGGAGACGCCCGACGAAGTGATTCACCTCGCAGCTGGTCTCCAGTTTTCGGGGTTCAAGAGCGTCATTGGCACGCTGTGGGAAGTCGACGATTCTGTCGCAAAACACGTCGTTGCCTTTGGCCCGTTACCCCATTCCCCTGTTCTCTCATTCAAATTTTCATTAATTATTTACTGCACATATTAGGATGCAGCCAAGGCCAGGAAGCCAAAAGGAGTGCGAAGCACTCCTTTTGCTTCCTGTGCCGAAGGCACAACGGGTGTTGAACTAGTGATGGATGGCTGTGCATACAATTACTATGAATAGATTTTTTTACATCATCCTTTCTCGTGCCGGTTCAACATCTTCCCCCTGGCCACGGCTGGACGAGTCGTATAGAATCATTCAGTTTTTAAACTTTGTGCGCTATCTTCAGCGGTTTGAATATTGTTTGCATTTGCCATTACCTTACGAAACACACTGGATTCTACATTTTGTCTTTGTGTGCTAACTGCAAGATACAAGTCAAGGAGCGATTAACACAAGACACTCTGAGACTCGCATGTCCCCTGCAACCTTGGCTTGGTGGGCCATTTTCGCTGAAGACTGATCATGGCATTGTCTACTTCGTCAGCACAGATTTTTTCGCTAATCCTGGCCATTGGTGATGAGCCGATTACCAGCACTTGGTGGAATCATACCAGCGTCTACCTCTTCTCCTCTCCCTCTCACCCGAACTCCATCCGCAGTCCACGTATCCTTACCCCCGTCTTCCCCACTCAGCCCATCCTCGATCCTTGTCATTTTGCTCCATCACAGCATCATGCCTCGCCCAAGACGCCGATACATTAGACTTGAAGGCGAGTCCCTCCATATTACATTCGTATCTGTTTCATACTTATACTCTATCTATAGTCATCAACGGAAAGAATCTCCGAGTCCCCTCCTACCGGATTCCCGCTGGCGTCTACATATCCATCAATGTCAACTCCTGGAGGCGCTGGAAATCGACCATCGGTGTTTTATCGTCTGATGAATCTGTAGTGTGGGGGAATACTGTAACTCTGTAAAGTTCATCCAGACTTTCCGACGCGATGCGAGAACTCATCTTTGGTTCATAGATCATCACATACATCACCTGCCTTCTCAGTGGAGATCAGGGCATCCTATGAACTTGGCCGAATGCTAGGTGGTGGAGAGGTCATCGGGAAACTTGAAATGTCGTGGGATGAGCTACTCGATCACGGAGACGAGCCATTCGGTGAGTTATTTGCTCTTCATTCATGTACATATACTAAAATCTCGTAGATCTATACTTCCCTCCCGTGCACGGTGTCCATCCTTCCCTCACGCTGAAGGTCGCCATTGTACATGTTTGCGACAATCAAGACGGTGCACTGTCTGGTGTGAGTGACACTACTCTCTGTCCTGTTAGCTTTTGCTGACAGAACACCAACCATAGTCCCTCGTAGAACCCAAGATTGTACGAGACACAGATGCGGGCCACGCACATCTTGTCAAATACGTGACGACCAACACAGTGTCTCATCTGAACCATGCTATGCAGCGTTTTCAGTTGGTTCTGGACCAGTGTTCGGTCAACCATCCAGACCACCCTTCGGCTCTCACCAACCTCGCGTGGGCCCGCCTTGTAGGCTATATTGACAACCATCTTCAAGACATTGATATCACTACTTCCCGCTTCCGCGAAGCCCTTGCATTGCGTCCGCAGCGCCATCCCGATCATCCCTTATCTCTATATAATCTCACCATAGCGCTGAAGTGGCGCCACATCAAGAAAAGTACTGCTGCCGACATCCGCGAAGCTGCCCAACTCTATCATGAGCTACTGGCTCTCTGTCCAGAGGGCACCTACCTTCGTAGGATCGTGATCGATGGATGCAACGATCTTCCAATAGATGCATCTGATGAAGGCATCCACCTTCGAAGAGTCGTCCTCGAGCTCTGTCCTCTGGGCCATCAACTCCGTCCAAGAGCGCTTGACAATCTTTCATGGGCTCTCAGGTTACGCTTTCGCCAGCACGGCAGCATTGATGATCTTGACACGGGCATACAACTTGGTCGTGAAGCCGTGTCTCTGTGCCCCGAGGGACATGATGGCCGTGATGACTACCTGAACAACTTGGCCTTCTCACTCAAGCTCCGCTTCGTTCACCAAGGCAAACCTAATGACCTCGATGAGGCCATCTCTTTGTACGAAGAAGCCCTGCACCTGCGCCCTGTTGGGCACGAATATCGTCATATCTCATTGATCAACATCGGCGGCGCCCTCATCACCCGTTGCTATAAACGCGGCGACATTAATGACATCACCCGAGCTGTCAGCCTTCATCAGGAGGCACTGATGTTGTGCCCACCTGGGCATCCACCTCGTGAGATCATGCTTAATAACCTTGCCCTCGCGCTCAAAAAGAGATATGATGAATTGTATGTCAGGGAGGATCTTAACGAGGCCATCGATCGGTTTCGCGATTCCCTTCGGTTCACGCGGCCTGACTATCCAGAGCGCTACAAAACTCTTCATAATTTGAGCTCGGCGCTCTGCTCTCGTTTCGCGCAAACTCAGGAGAGTGAAGATGTCGAGGAGGCCATTAATCTCTGCCAAGAATCATTGGCGGCTTTGCCTTCACTGCACCCAGACAGACACTACTCCTACTTCAGGCTACGAGCAGCCTATATGTCTCGTTACTGCGTGCAGCACAAGCCTGCTGATTTGTCGCTTGCAATGGAGAATTTCCGACTGGCGTCAAGACACCCTACTCAAGGATATCCGGACCGTCTTGTTGATGCATACAATTGGACTGTTACAGCAGAGGAGTACAGTCATGCTTCTGTGCTAGAAGCCTACGTGACATTTTTCGAGCTTCTTGATAGTCATTTGGCGACACGATCATCCACCATTGCACGGCGCGAAGCTGCCGCTGCCTTCCATTATGCTAGATCGCTGCCTGTAGATGCAGCATCATGCGCCATACGCCGTGACAGTCTACGATACGCAGTGGAACTCATGGAGCAGGGCCGTGGCCAGCAATGGTCGCTGGCCTCTCGACTCAAGACTCCAGTTGAAGACCTCGAGTCAGCAAATCCGACACTGGCGCACAATTATCTAGAGCTAAGCAAGTGCGTTTCCAATGCCACCCAGAGTTCTGCAACCATCGCCGACAGCGCTGCTGCTGATCGGGCAGCAACAGAGTATAGGAGACTTACAAGGCAATGGGAAGCTGCGGTAGCTGAGATACGTAACCTTCGGGCATTCTCGCGGTTCCTGCTCCCACCTTCATACAAAGACCTGCAAGCAGCGGCGCGCCAGGGCCCGGTCATCATTCTCATTGCGAGTCAATACTCGTGCAGCGCCATCATTGTCCCGACGGCAGGAGACCCTCATCATGTTCCTTTGCAGTCTATCACTCTCGCAGATCTGACGATTCTCAAGGATCGCTTCACCAGGGCAATACGACAAGCATCTCGGATGAACCCAGCGGAGTCGAGGACGGATCTAATAGTACTCTTGCGGATAATATGGGACGAGATCATGCTACCCATTGTCAGCGTACTCGAACACGTCCTCAAACTAGAGCGCCGCTCTCGAATCTGGCTGTGTCCAACTGCAGCTTTCACGTCCATTCCTCTCCATGCAGCTAACCCCTTTCTAACGAAGGCAGATCGCTCTGGGAAGGAGCCATGCCTAGAAGACCTCTACATCTGCTCTTACACGCCGACACTTTCGGCCCTGGTCAGATCTAGACAGTTGATGAAGAAGCGTGTGCCTCCGTCATTCGTGATAATCGGACAGGGTCAACCGGGTGCAGGGAAAGGCAAGGAACTCTTGGCTGTCGACAGCGAGCTCGAGCTTGTCCATAAGCTTGTCCCCACGACTGCCAACCGCACCACTATTTCTGGTGACGCAGCTACACGAGCGGGTGCACTTGAAGCTTTGCAGCAGAACACCTGGGTGCACCTAGCGTGTCATGGCAAGCAGGACCGTACGCAGCCTTACGATTCGCATTTCGTCATGAGAGACGAACATCTCACGTTGCTCGATATCATGGAGAGAGATATTCCACACGCCGAGTTCGCGTTCTTATCTGCTTGTCATACCGCCGTCGGCGATGAGGAGACGCCCGACGAAGTGATTCACCTCGCAGCTGGTCTCCAGTTTTCGGGGTTCAAGAGCGTCATTGGCACGCTGTGGGAGGTCGACGATTCTGTCGCCAAGCACGTCGTTGAAGCTTTCTACAAATATATGTTCAAAGATTTGGAGGATGGTGGTGTCATGGACTGTACGAAGGCGGCTTGGGCACTCAACTGTGCTACGCACGCCGTGAAGACGAAAGTGCCGCTCGAGCAGAGGATGGTTTTTATTCATATTGGTGTGTAGTTCTACGTCGAATTGTTGTCGTCTGGTACATCTCCAGTAGTTGTTGGTCTGCAATCCTCTGTTGTAAAAATGACCCTGATATGTTCTTGCACTCCAGCTATCTCGTTTTCGTATATTCTGTCGTGTTTTTGTTGACTAGATTGTTCACCGAAGTCCTTATGTACTCGATTCATTTGCAGCCTCGTCTTCTGCTCGAGCACTTTGATATAGGAACTGAGCCAGTCAAACCGACCCACGCGGCGCCTTCCAGTCATACCATCCATGTTCCTTCAAGCTTCAAGCTAAGCTTCAAGTCCTTCTGTGTCATGGAACCTCGACTAACCACTGCCAATGTGATTAATGCCAAGTTAGAAGCCGGGCTCATCCATCTAATCCGCGCACCGTCGAAGTTGGTGGTTCCGTCAATCCCGGATGGCCGCTGCGTTAACTTGACTTATTGCCCACTGTGCACCGCTTACCACACCCGCTTCGACATCAGCGCTAATCTGCTAATGAGGCGTGCACTTGGTTTATGGTGACATTTACTATTCATTTCCTATGGTGAAGTATTCATAATTTAATACTGATTACTTGTACTTGTAAAGGGTTCGACAATCTCACAGTACCTCTTCGACCCACCCTCAGCCTACTTCCCGTTAGCGTTATAACGAAGTTGTGATTTTCTCTGCGATGGACGCATTCACTGATGGGCCTGTCGCTGCTGTCAGGCTTTCTGGCACATCTTACGGTTGGTGAGCGCGCAGGAATCGCAGCTAGACGTGGGTCAGTATTCCAGACGGATAGATTCGATGCAGTGAGTATAGCTCTGTACACTGTGAGATTAGCCTAGGAGATCCAACAGGTGCGAGGGCACATACGTATGCCAGCCATGCAAGCCGCGGTTGTGGAAGTTGGCCCAGGGAATCCTTACCAACGTGTAAGTAAAATTTATTCGCTGGTGTTTGAACCGAACCGTCCAAGTTCCAAACACGGAACCAATCGAATGGGCCATCTCAACACGGAAGGTGTCGTCTATGCTCCTGTTAAGACGAATCCGCCGGTGAACGTTTGAACATTGAAATAGACTGTGAAATCCCACGAATGGAGCATCACAGATGACTTGAAGCGGATCTTGACTCCCAATCGTGCTTGAGGTGGCGTGACGGTGAATGGAGTATTTGAATACTAGCTACTCATTTCTGGTGTCAGCGCGCATTCAAGGCTGTTGGATTGCCAGCTGTCCCAGAATTTTGGCCAGCGGGAGGGACGAATAATCCTGGTAAATATGAATTTCTGCATAGAGGTCTGAGAATACACACGGACTCGCATATAATGAAATTCGAGCGGCTTCATGGCCACACCAGATATCGTGACCGTCAAAAAGGCTTGATCCAGAAGGTGACCGGTGAGATGTTGTCGATGAGATGATCGCCGTGCGGCAGACTAGATCTAGGATGGAGATGATGTATGCGCACTCAGACAGACTCAGACCGGCTCTGACGGCAATCAGGTGAGATCGGATCGTTCAAGTCACCGGTATGTAAGCGCACCCGTCTTGGTCCTGTAGAATATCACGCTGCCATATTTACCATCAAAATGATAAACACCCACCTTCCAAAGGCTCTCTATGCAGCTCGTCATTATCACGACCTTCAATAGGCACCATGTCAAGATCTCCGGGTAAGCCATTGAAGTCTGGATCTGGCATGTATTGATCATGGTTTGGACTGGCTGGGGGATACGGAAGATTGACATCCTACATCAGTGAACTGATGAACAAATTCGAATATCATAGTTAACTATGTATTGGTAATAATCACTACAATCTCCGTAAATGTGGAGGGGGGGGGGTTACACAGAAATGTTTGACCTTACGAAGGAACGATGACTGAGCAAAGTGGTTAATCAGGTTGTCCTAGGTTCGATGTACTGTCTTCCACTTCGATTGCCATAGAAAGGCACAATGTAGCCCAAGCCAACGAAGTGAAATGCAAGTCCATAAGTGTCAAGATAAACCCAACAGTTACTACCGAGTATGGGTGTTAGGTCATTCCATCACGCACTAATCGGTGAAATAATGCGCCTGGTGTGGAAGCTGCAACATTTCATACTCGTTGGAAATTTGTTCTGTTGATTTTTAGTTGTTTAACACAAAGCGTGAGGTTCGATTTTCACAATATGCTGGCTTGGTATAGCATAGCGTACTTCATTCCTACTTGGCAAACACTTGCCTAGGCTGACTGAGATGTCCATCGTGTGCTTCAATTGGAGTCCTGCGTCGACGTCACATCAGACACATCATCAAAGTATCGTGTCGGCGATGTGCTTCGGGCACTGCAAGGAAAAGTGCGGGCAATGCATAACACTTGGAGTTGTGCCTAATGTTGCTTGTAGCGTCGAATTTTCAAAATTGGGGTGTGAGTGAATCTTTGTAAGCAGGTAGTCTAGACTGCGGGATTGAACCAAATATTGCCAGACTGCCACATCAAACAAGATATTAATGGGTCTCAAAGTGAAATACAAAACTCACAAACAAATAAAAAACTTCGGCATCACTTGAAAATTTCGGCACCTTCAGACTCCGACAGAGCCAGTGCCAGTGCATACTCGGGAACATAATCGTTGCCGTTGCCGTCGTCGCCATCGTCGCCGTCGTCGTCGTTGTAATCATCATGGCTGGGGTTGTTAGTGGTCGTGGACGTGGATCTCGAGGTCGTCCGGCGAAGCGTGGTAGTCATGGGTTGGTCACCGAATCTTCTACTCCTCCAAGTGCTAGCCCGCCAATCAGCGCAGGAGCAGGAGAGCGATCCAAACCACCTACCATACACTGGGACAAGAAAAATAGTCCACGCACCGCTCGCCTTATTGAATGGTGCAAAGTCAACCAGGAGGCTCGACTCAAAATCTTCTCAGATTCTACGAAGGATGCAAAAGAGGAAGGGCGCACACGCCAACAAATGACGACACAGAAGAATGCATACCTGCAGCAACTTGCGACAACCATTTTCCAACATGATGAAGATCCGAAGGTTAGGGAATACTTTAGAGTGCATCCCCTTGCCTTTACGAAGCCCATTCAAAGTCGGTTTACATCGTGAGTCCTGGTTATGACCACAACAAATATCAGTACCGATCTGGCCACTAACTAGCTACTTTACTAGGCTACGCAAAAAGTATAACGAAATCAACATGCAACTCGGCCAGACTGGTGCTGGTCTGTCTTTTGAGGCTATCAACGGAGATGAGAAGATGAAGAGCATACTTGGTTTGTACTTTCCTTTCTGATGCCAGCATACACTCTAAAGGTGTTCTAGACCGGCTCTTGGTGCCATTCCCATGGTGGGTCGATCTCCATGGGTGGTGGAGAACCAATCCCGCGTACAACACCTCATTTTCGACGGCTGATCCAGGCCAGGATTTTGCGGCCGAGGCCGCAAGTCTCTTTGGGACAGGCAAGGGCAAAGAGATCGCTCTGCCGATGGATGATGAAGACCATGTGGATGTGGATGAAGACCGTGCTGATATGGATGAAGACTGTGCAGATGTTGATGAAGACCGTGCGGATGTTGATGAAGACCGTGTGGGTGTCGATGAAGACTGTGCCAATGTCGAGGAAGGGATGAATCAGGGCGAGGATGACGATGTTCGTATGGACGATAATGATGTCCCCTCCACATCTCACAATGGCGAAGATCGGGACTGGCCTGACTGGGATGATCCAACCGATCCATCGTCACCACGGCTCACTCAGCCCGAGCCTCAGGCATCATCGTCCAACTCCTCACTCGTTATGCAGCCTCCCCCAGGTCTTCAACCACCAGTGTCTACCTACCAACGCCCATTCATATCCTCCATCAACACGAATTGTACAGTGCAGCGAGGCCCTACTATTTCTCTCAATTCTCCAGAACCTGATGACGGCCAGCGAAAATTTCCCTTACCATCCACCATTTCCTCAGGCAAGACCAAGGTCGCCGTCTCTCAAGACATGCAGATAGATCCCTCGTCTGATGACTCTGATGCAAGCACAAGCCGGATGATGAAATCCCTGACCATGCATTCACGCAAAACCGGTGGCGCTCGT
The DNA here is from genome assembly GCF_016647625.1 of Suillus subalutaceus. NCBI lineage: Eukaryota > Fungi > Basidiomycota > Agaricomycetes > Boletales > Suillaceae > Suillus > Suillus subalutaceus. The sequence continues at coordinate 143,353 of NW_024540289.1, read as the reverse complement.
CATCTTGGCCACACATCATCTGATCAGGATTCTGATCTTTCCTCGACTACATCTAGCAGATCTGTCTCTCGCAAGCGGCCACGTGATGCAGTATCCGAAATTAGTGCAAAGCTAAACGAGGCATCAGGGTCCCTTGCTAAGCACATCCAGGAGTCATCTATCGCCAAGGCTGAACACAAGCGCTTCAAGTTAGAGTCCAAGATGGCTGGTATGAAGCTCAAGGGCCGTCAACACCAAGAGGAGCGTGAACACATATTCCGCAGTACTACCGCAACTCAGAATCACGAGCGTGCTATGGCAGATGAACGGACGAAGCAACTTGAATTGGAGATAAAGCTAGAGCAAGTGAAGTTAGAGCGCTTGGCTTTGGAGAAGGAGATGTCTCGTCAGGGTAACTAACAGTCATGCATCCCACGTCAAATCATTTGGTGTTTTTCATTCGTTCTCACAAATTCATACTGCATTTCTAGGCCCATTTTTTCATTGTAGCTAATCATGTATCCAAGTGTTTGAATTGAGCCCCCCTCGCTTTCCTTGCATCGCTCATTCAGATCTGCGCAATAGCTGACCCATCAGTGTGTCCCGAAAAATCTGCCCTTCTGAACCGATGAAGCTCTCATCTCCGGCACCGTCTTCGTTGTCTTTGCCATCTTCACCACCTTCTTCCTCCCTGCTATCTTCGCATCTACCCCATTGTCTTGCTTCACGGGCAAAGTGCCCAAATGAATCATCAGCAGTAAGTTTTTCTTCGATTTCAATGATCATGTTATGAAGGATCAAACAGCACCGCGTCCACATATTTGCCTCGTCAAGATCTCGCTGCGTCTGTATTTGGATCCGCAGTTCACGAAGGGACTGGAAGCGTCCCTTCAGTGAACCGTAACCGTGTTCAGAGCGAACACGGACCTGGAAACGTTGTGAGTTGATTGGTGTGTGACAACGGTTTGTCTTACCTTTGACAAATGATAGTTGAATGTTTTTTGATTACGGGTCAACCCGCCAGCTGCCGGCCGCTTAAAGGGCACGACACACCATGGACGAGAGCCATACGCTGTGTCTGCCCAAATCCACTCATTCCCGCTCAAAAAATTTTGGGGATTGCGCGCAACCCGGGCCTTCGAAAATGCGTTAGAGTCGTGCACACTCCCAGGAACTCCAATGACATAGTCGACAATGCGCAGGTTGTGTGGCATGATTACGACCTTTTGAACATGTGAGTTTGTTTTTTTTTCATTATAGTTCATGGCATACCTGAGCTGATAGTGAGTAGTTCGATTTGCGATCGTAAAAGCCCTCTCCGTGCCATCCGGGCTTTTGAAATAAGTTAAATGGTGTGCCGTCGACACAGAGAAAACCGCCCCTCCACTCTGGGCATGTTTGTTCTTCGACCCACGTCTTTGCCCTCTCCCTCTCGATCTGATCGTCCTCATAGAGTGGGTCGAAATGTATTACGGTGTCATGATGCTGAAGAAGCGCGATCATTACACGTTGGTGACAGTTATAAACTGTCCCTGTCGAGATGCCTGCCCATTCTGCTATGTCTTCCGTTGTCGCCGCATTTCCGTAATGACCCGCACTATTTAGGAACACTGCCAGCTGCACCGGGATAGGCAACTGTGGGTTATTGGAGTTGTTGTGGAACACTGGGTGGGCAATGATTAAATTAACAAGGTGCTCGAAGACAGGGGGATCTACGCGAAGTTTACGGTGAAATTTCTCGGGATGATCCAGCGCCCACTCCTCCAGCAGATGGAGCTGTGGTGCACGGCTCGATTTTGGACGTGCGAAGAGGACGCGACTCTTCTCGACTTCGTCGTGCAAGGCTTCGATCGTGTCACTGAATTCAGTGAAACTACGCGACATCGTTAGTATCTCGGTCGCAGAGGACGCCGACATCGAAAAAAGCGACTCGGTGACGGAGGAGGTGGACGATATGGATGACACATCCATCATGCTACGAGTATCATCCGAGTCTGGAGACTTGGATGATGAACTTGAACTACTACTACTATCCCACTCATCAAGTCCTTCGATTGTGGTCTTGGCTAGTTCCAGGTATCGAGCAAATTGTAAGTCTATTTGGTTGGTACGTAGTGCTTGTAGGATGTGTTCGCAAGCTGAGGTATGAGGCATTGTTCATTGTTATCGATTACCCCGCGATTGTACTTTGTATTTGTTATCTTATCAATTATGGCGGAGCTTCAATACGGCTTGAAGCCGTCATGTTTTAGATCTATTTTTTTTTTTTGTTGCTTTGATATTTTAACTTTGAGACCCACTATTGCAATACCGCTCAATCCTCTACTAAAGATTATGAAATTCAGATGTCGTTCAGCGAAAAAGTAATCCGCAAACTCTAACATGACAGATGCGTTTGGTGGGCAAAGGAGCTGTGGTAGCTGTTGGCACACCAAAATACACGCCAGTCCATAGGACAATCGTCTAAGAAAATACAGCAATTGAATATATGTAGTCTAGTCATCAGCATTGGTGATTCATTCAAGAAACAGTAACAGAGCAAATTGCACGAACGAGACACCATTAATGCATACCTCAGATATTTTGGTACTTTGTTTGGAAAACATATTCAATGCGCTACCTTGCCGCTAATACTTACTTCAACACAGAGGCGCACTGTTCTGGAATTGCCTTAAAGGAGCAAGTTGGCTTATTTGGATCAGCCTCGGCAAAGACAAATACTGACGACAAAAATTATGGCTTTGTGCCGCTGACGCTCTAGATACAACAAATGGGGTGCAGAATAGTAATTTGCTGCTTGGAGCCTGAATAACTGATTGATGGAGTTGTAAGGAGATAGTGAGATATGTTTAGTAATTTATTCAGCGAGACATCACGAGCCTTCACTCAGATCGTGGCATCCTCAAAGAGTTGCAAATTTTCACCACTAAACAGATTATTTTCCAGAACAGTGATTTTGTTGGTTGAATTTGCTATCTGCTCACTTATATCTTGATGTACCGGTCTCTGTCAGGGTTTCGTTACCTACCCAATTCGCCTCTCATGTTGGAACTTTCAACTAGTACTCTTCAGTCGGGAGGACTGCAGGTAACTTCATATACCAGGGGCATTGTAATTGGACAACTGTCCGCAGTTGATGTCACACACAGGGAACTTATCATCGGTTGCCGCAGTCATGAATACAGTGTTTGCATTCAAAGCGTCCCTGCGTGTTGGCAGGATCGGAAGGCACACTGAAATTCGCACTAAATGGCATACCGACTAGTATGCGCGATCATCACCGAAATGCATCCTGGTCCAAAAAGATTTCCAATACACACATCAGTGAATCATTGCGACATTACAGTTATATTGAACAAATCAGTGTAAATACACGATCAAATGCCAAAGATAATCTTATTGCGACTCATAATCAGCGTCCTCCAGCGCCCTTCTCTGGTCTGCTAATGCGGTGACAGACATCTGAGACACTACATCTGGTGTCAGGTCCTCATGATGGTTTCTTCCGAAAATCTTCCTAAATGGTAGAGTTAGACATATGATACACAAGGCATAAATCATTATGCATTACCTGGTCCACCACTCCAGAAGTTGGGTTACTCTATGTTGTGCGACAGGGCCAGGGACGTTTTCGAAAAAGTCGACAATGGCATTCCAAAACATCTTGTAGTCGAAATCACCGTCCATGGTGCGCCAGGATGTGACGCCGGATAGGGCGAAGCAAACCTGCCAAAGTTTATATATCAGATACCTACAATGGGGTAATCACTATACTCACTTGACAGACAATGTAAGTGATAGTGTGAGGTGTGACTTTTCTCATGTTAATGATTGAGGCAACGCACATTTTAACCTTGACCTGACTTAATGCCTGCCGGGCGTGCCTGTTGTTTTCGAGGATGTCAGCTCCATCGCCATCACCATCAGCTTCTCTTGCGGAAGATGGGGACGTGAATGTGGCTTTGAAAGCCTGGCAACATAACAACTCTGAGTGAATGTTTATGACTACAACACAGGCTACTAACCTGAACTAGGATCTTGGATTTGAAAAGGCCATGCTCGAGGTTGCTAGGGTTGGTCGAGTAGTTCTCATACAAGAACCGTGGCCAAGAATTTTTGGACACGATATATTCTGAAGTTTGGTCACGAATGCCAGCCTTCACGCTGGACAACCGTCCAAGTCAGCGTCATGTTGCTGGACAAAGGTTGATACTCACCGGTCATTGTCCCAGTCCCACTCCACTGGGCAGAGTAACTTCCCACAAATGTCATGTGCGAAGCCGCTGTCTTAATAACCGAGGGTCTTATATAAATACGTGTAAGAATGTAATGACACCACAATTACACTGGATAAGACTTCTTGCCAGTCCTCGATTAACACGGTCTACGACTTTTCTTCTTTCGTGGTAGATAACGTGTGAGTTCTTGGGAGGCTTGCTAAACCAATCAGTCAGATTAACTTAGCCGGAGCTTTATTATCTCTGATTGAAACTATGGGATTGTCTAGGATATACCGTCTAGACACTTGAACTGGTTTCCTGAATATACGGTTAACTGTTGAGAAGCTGGTCTCAAATGTGACTACGTGGACCAAAGCTCGTGTTGGTCAATATACAAATACCTGGTGAGAACGCTGGTCTCACAAATAACAACAATGACAAATAAAAAAAAAACAATGACAAATAACAACAATGACCAAAGCTCGTGTTGGTCAGTATACAAATACCTGGTGAGAACGCTGGTCTCACAAATAACAACGGTGACAAAGCTCGTGTTGAGTCAGTAAACACTACGTGGTGAGAACACTGGTCTCACAAAACTGGGTTCTATCACAAGAAACTTACGTAATCTCAAGGGAACACTTTCCCTGCACTTGCCTGGGACAGTTCTTACAAAGGAAATGGGCTTGTAAGCAAGCAATTTGTTCAGACTGAAGCTTCTTAGGTGAGAGTTCAATTTGCTCAAGAGGGAGGTCTTGAATGAAACAAGTGGGAGATCTATTGTTTTGGGGGGAGAGAATGGGCTCTCATTATATACATTTTGGTGGGAAGTATATGTAAGTAAATATGTAAGTAAACAAGGTGTAGTAATGACTTCAGAATGTGAGAAGAATATTCCAAAAACTGAGCAGAATGTTCTAGCAGGTGCCCCCAAAGAACATTCCAGAATATTCATGGTGGGATAATGACATCATTCTGAGTCACTATGAGTCACTATGAGTCATTATGAGTCAATTGGAATGTTCTAGCAAATTCCATGGAACATGATATCATATCTTTCAACCAAAATACCTGCAGGAGTGTAGGTGAAGTCCTATGACATCATTATGACATCATACCCTGTAGGTACAATTTTATGAAGCATCTGATTAGTCAGAGCATCCTAATAGAAAAGTAAAGTAAAGAAACACTAGAGAAAACAACTCAGAAATAATGGAACAAATAATAGTACACAATACGCGGGCTTTTTAGATAGGTTTTTGTTAGGCTTTGAACTTTTCTCTATGGGTTTCTCTAGCCAAAGTGAATAAGCCAAATGAAAGGCAATACATTAACCTTCATTTTGCTTCTCATATCAACTAGGTCATTATGTGATTCCCATCTCACATATGACTTTTCTTCAAAACATGGTGGATTCATGAATCACTGAGGGAAAACTGAAACTATTGGACCAAGGTTTGATACCAAGGTATGGGTTGACTAGTCTGAGGACTAAGCTAACAGACTTTGTCTTTTAGGGGGATACCTAGTAGTCATGTCCATGCCATGATTATTGTGTACTATTATTGTTCCATTATTTCTGAGTTGTTTTCTCTAGTGTTTCTTTACTTTACTTTTCTATTAGGATGCTCTGACTAATCAGATGCTTCATAAAATTGTACCTACAGGGTATGATGTCATAATGATGTCATAGGACTTCACCTACACTCCTGCAGGTATTTTGGTTGAAAGATATGATATCATAGTGATGTCATAATGATGTCATGTTCCATGGAATTTGCTAGAACATTCCAATGACTCATAATGACTCATAGTGACTCATAGTGACTCAGAATGATGTCATTATCCCACCATGAATATTCTGGAATGTTCTTTTGCACCTGCTAGAACATTCTGCTCCAGTTTTTGGAATATTCTTCTCACATTCTGAAGTCATTACATCACCTTTTTACTTACATATTTACTTACATAATATTCCCACACAAAATGTATATAAGGAGAGCCCATTCTCCCCCCCAAAAATAGATCTCCCACTTGTTGCATTCAAGACCTCCCTCTTGAGCAAATTGAACTCTCACCTAAGAAGCTTCAGTCTGAACAAATTGCTGCTTACAAAGCCCATTTCCTTTGTAAGAACTGTCCAGGCAAGTGCAGGGAAAGTGTTTCCCTTGAGATTACATAAGTTTCTTGTGATAGAAACCCAGTTTTGTGAGACCAGTGTTCTCACCACGTAGTGTTTACTGACCAACACGAGCTTTGGTCACCGTTGTTATTTGTGAGACCAGCGTTCTCACCAGGTATTTGTATACTGACCAACACGAGCTTTGGTCATTGTTGTTATTTGTCATTGTTTTTTTTTTATTTGTCATTGTTGTTATTTGTGAGACCAGCGTTCTCACCAGGTATTTGTATATTGACCAACACGAGCTTTGGTCCACGTAGTCACATTTGAGACCAGCTTCTCAACAGTTAACCGTATATTCAGGAAACCAGTTCAAGTGTCTAGACGGTATATCCTAGACAATCCCATAGTTTCAATCAGAGATAATAAAGCTCCGGCTAAGTTAATCTGACTGATTGGTTTAGCAAGCCTCCCAAGAACTCACACGTTATCTACCACGAAAGAAGAAAAGTCGTAGACCGTGTTAATCGAGGACTGGCAAGAAGTCTTATCCAGTGTAATTGTGGTGTCATTACATTCTTACACGTATTTATATAAGACCCTCGGTTATTAAGACAGCGTGACTGCTTCTCATCAGGCCTAAGAAGGTCGAAAATCTTGATTGACCCAGGTAGCGACAAGATCCTTGAGAGTAGATGTGTCGTCACTGTGGGCCGCATCTGCACCTTTTTGAGCTATAAGACTATCAGTATTCGTGCAAAAGCCTTAAAGTTGAGAGCATGCACCTTTTCAGCATGTCTTCGGCGTCATCCATGTCAAATACTGTAAGCTTTTCATGCAGCCATGGCAGGATCTGTGCGAGTGCGATGTAGCCACGCTGCAAGCGATCTTGTCTGAATGATACTATTAATTGTGTTATGGTGAAAACAGTAACGACCTACTCTGGGGTGCTGGGCTCTGTCTGCTCCTCGTACCTGCGATCGTTTTCAGCGATCAAGTCTTCTAGGCTGGTGTATAGAACAATCATCCGGCAAATTGCCCCTACCTTGAGCAATGAAGTAGGTTGTTTTCCTTTGACGATCAATAAGCAAGAGGCATAGTGGGTGAAATGATGTGTGAGCACGACGAACCTTTGCTTCGTTCCTCGTTCCTGCTTCATCATGTTGAGTTCCTCTTCCAACGCAGCAATGCGACGCTTGGCTCTTGCCTCGGTGGAGGTAGGGACTGCCCCAGACTGATCTGGAAGTGCGACACCATGTGAATTACTATGGCCTTGAGGCTCTGGCATACTAGACATGACAGAAGTGATGAGTGTCAAGGCGCGGTGAAGTGAAGGGAGAAAAATAGTGAGCGGCAAACAATAAAATAAAGAGCAACATAGAGAGAACTAAAGAAAAGACACAAACAAGAAACCTATTTGTACCGTCCTCGCTAAACATCAAGACATATAGGGCAATCCCTAATGAGGATGTGGCGGGGTGTGTCCAACTGTCGCTTGCATATCACCCCTTGAAATATGGCGCCATAACGTACTACTACTACCACTAGTAGTGGCACTAGGTCACTGGGGAGGCTCGGACGACCAGTTTAGGGTGGTATTTGGTAGAAGAAGCTAGCGACTACGACTTACCGATCAAATGCCTTGTGAAAATTTATATGTTGCAACTGTTGTGGTGATATTCGCGCGTGATGGATGTGCAAATCAGGCCCTGCACAGAGTATTGATTAGTAGGAGTAGTCTTGTACCAGCCATGACCTACCCAACAATGTCCGAGTCGTATGCAGCGCACTGCGCCGCTGTTTCCATTTTCGCTCCACGTTTGATACCTTGGCAACTGTCTGTCCTGCCTCGCACGCTGCGTCATTAGCGGCGCAGGGTGTCATGAGCCCACTTATTTGATGACATCAAGAGGGGAAAGCACGTTCCACAAGTGGCGAGCCGAGGATGGGTGGAAGATATAACTAGAAGAAATATGGCCGCCGACAATCAACATTAGGCCCTTTGTTTGACACTGGAAGCTGCGCTGCATGCAAAGATCAGTTTATCATAGCTACAAAAGGCATTAACCATGCGAACATTTTGGAAGTGGGGACATACATTGGGATTCGCTAGGTGAAATATAAGTCTCCACTCGCAGCTCCAGTAACCGCTCAGACATCACGAAGTCCACAGCCTTGGCTGAAGAGGGAGGTCAAGTCAATTCAACGACTAGATTTGCATGTTCGGTAAGTAGCCTGTCGAGGAGAAATTGACGAACACTTACCAATCAAGATCGAGGTGAGCTTCATGGCACGCAGTGGACATGCCATCCCTGGCCAGAGGTGTTGATAGTAAGGGGTGTCAGCAGAAAACAGGGATGCCAAATGACATACTAATGCTTGAGAGCCCAGTCACCGCAGAAGTGGAAATATACCTCGCTAACACACAAGGAATTCGGATAAGCTTGAAAGAGGCAGATAATGCTCAAAGAACTCCAAGTTCGGATTAGAAGGATGCTCAATTTCGTGGGTGTACCAGATTTGAACGTTACGCAGTCCTCCTCAGGTAATCGTGACTCTCTTGAAAATGCTTCACATTTCTGAGAAGAATAAGCACCATGGAGCAAAAGAAGTCATGCAACTTACATCGAGCTTACTATTGACCAGGCCACAAGTATCATTAAAGCCAACTGCAGTGACGTAAGGCCAAGCTTAGCATCGCCAAGAGCCAGTCTCGCATAGCAGTAGCTCAAAATGTTGCTCAGTGTGTAGGCCTTCCCCTCGATGATGTACTACAACTGGCAACAGTGGATGATACCCCTATGCGGTGGTTGCCCTTCCCACTGGGTCCTTGGTGTCATCAACTTCGACAGAAAGACATGGGGAATATATGACAGCATTCCCGAGCTCGAGTCAATAACCTGGGCACAACCAGTAAGAAACCTAATTTTCTTCCTGACAACTCCAAACACATACCTGTTTAGTTACGTGAAGCCTCCATTTATGCTGTCTCGGCACTTTCTGTGAAGCACAAAGTCAATCTCAAAGATAGCAGTTGGACAGCAGAAATATACTCACCCGATGAACATGAATGTCAGCATGACTCTTGGTCATGTGGATCTCTTCCCATACAAACCTTTCCCAGCCATGAAGCGTTCTGAAAATGCAAAAAGCCACAGGTAGCTATTCTAGATCTGCAGAATGTCCCATGGGACGCAAATCGCAATTTGAAGGAGAACTTGAAGGACTGGACAAGAGATGAGAAGAAGAAGCTGGACAAGAGTTTGTTGGATTGGGCACAATGGGAAGTCGATTGCGCAAACAGTTTTGTTCGTTCTTCCCAGTGCAAACGCAGGACTTCAAACCAAGACGGAATATGTGATATGTGCAACGACGACATCTGACTCGGAGCAGAAGACAAAGGAATCAGAGTTGCCGGAAGAGGAACAACTTCTGGCACGTGAGAAGTATGCCCCTAATACACTCTGCACCAGTTGCTGGTGACTGCTCAAAGGTTCAACCATGGTTAGCATATTCTACTGATTTCGGAGGCCATATTCTTGGCTCAACTCCAATGTTATGCATAGTCTACATACGTAGATGTCATCTTCCACTCGTGTCTGCAACGCACGTTAGTGTGGTAGGAGAAGTACTCGTCTGAAAAAGACTTCACATTCAGTTCAACTTGATACAAAATTAGCGATAAAGCATTGATATGATCAATCTGTCGAAACATCCATCTTCACAATCCCTTCCTCTATCGTCAACCGCTTGTTCCTTCTCTCCGTTATGAACACATCGATTTGTGCTTTAAGTTCCACATCTACCACATAACATTAAACATGGTAAACATGCATCACAAAAAAACAATGTACTGGAGATAACATCCTCTATCAACATCGGCACCCAGTTGAAAGGATCTTTGGAGTCAGAGAGCAGATGAGACTTGATAGTCAAGCGATCCACAATGGCACGAGAAGATGGAAGTGTGATTGGAATTGGATCACGCATGATCATGGCCATGAGAGGGTCTGATGAATTCACCATAAGCCTTTTTCCATGACGAGGCACAAGAAAAGAACCAACCCAAAAACTCCTCCGGTACCTCACCCAAATCTTCCTCTGCCTCAATTGTAGTTTTCATCTCCTCCACCTTGGACACAAAAGACCTCACAACCCCAATCTCAGCCTCAGTCTTCAATGGCACTCGTCTAGCAGTCTCCCTCGCCTGCCTCAAACAATTCCTTCCTATAACTCCTCCCGTCATTTGCAACAGCTCTCACAAACTCCTCCTGATCGCTAAGGTTGATGTACACTTGCAGAATATCGCTCAGGAGCTGACGGGGATTGAACTTGTATTTCTCTGGGTCTTGTACCCTTCGCCGCACTTGGGCCCAACGAGCGCATCAAGGTTGTAATCCAGCATAGCCGCGAGCTTGTCCATGATTTTGGGCATCATGAATGGCCCCTTGGTTTCTGCTGTGAAATCTTTCAAAAGACTGACGGTAGACCTACCCAGCGTGATATACCCAGATGCGTGCCGTTCGAGGCCACGGAGCGTACCTTCGCATTCATGTCGGTACTGCTGAGGGCGATCATTCCAAGCAGTTTGGTCATGCATCTCGGCCTGTATGTTGTGAATCTGTGTGAGCTCGCTAAGAGACTCATCCATGAGATAGGTGACATCGTTGATCATGAGGTTGATGAACCGGATGAACTTGTCCACATTCCTGGAGGATAAAATTGGTCTTGTGTGAATATTATGAGGGAAAATAACATACTGAGCTTCCTTATTCAAAGCATCTCTGTGAACAGGATTATCCCAAACCGCTTTCAAAATGTAAGCAATATTCCTCCTCGCATCAATGTCCTCAGACTCTATCTATTCATTGAAAAATCACACGCAGTGAATTTGTCATAAAACTGCGAACTAGCACCCATTTGCTCGACCTCTGAAAACATCATGAGCAACGCTCATCCAGCTTTTGACGACAAGACATACCGATATAGAAATGAGTCAACGCCGGTATCAAGTTCTTGAGCGTGACGGGGTGTGTGTTGAGCATGTGTCCCCAAATACCGTGTCTATTGTTTCCATATGGCAACACACTGTAAAATACCGCCTGTCTTATAGTCCCAACGTCAGCGAATTTTCGTGGTAGCAAGCGAAAAGGGGAAACGCACCTCATGGATATTAGCTTTCAAGAACGGGTTCTTGATGTACCACGTTGAAGTAAGAAACGTCAGCGCAAAGATCACAAGCTCGTCCTTCCCAGACAAGTTGAGACTCTCTGGCGAGTGCCTTCAAGCCCATCAGCTCCCATGTGCATTTCACAAAAGCGACGAAAAACATACCGCACAACAAATAAAAAGAACTCTACCACATCCTCAATAATAAACTCCGGAAGGACTCAGAACGTCATCGGAACGTCCTTCGGAAGGGGCAGCCTGCCGAAGAATGGCGCCCATCAGCCACCACGCCAAACAAAACCTCTCACTCAAAGCTGAGAAACGCACTCAACAACATGAATTGGATGCGTCCCCTGCGGATCAACGCTCCGGATCAACCAAGTCGATGCAAAGTTTGTGAACCCTATATACCAGAACACAAGTTCAGGGTTGAGCAGTTAAACGTGGTACGCAAGTTGTTGGGACTGGATCTTTGACATTTCGTTCTGTTTTTTATTTCGTGTGGGATATTGTTATACTCAAGCCATGGGGTGATGCATGAGAAAATGCGAACCTTAGCGTTGTCAATAGCAGCTTGTACATGCGCTTGTTGAGGTGTCTACAGATACTAGAAGGGAAGGAAGTGATCATCAAAGAAAAGAAAAATGCACCCCCATCCACGACCCATCCCCAGTAATCATATCATGACGCCTCTGGTAATCACCAAGAGTCTTCCCCAAGTCCTCGTACACCTGAATCGTGCATATGTATCCATAGTGTCCCAGCGCATTGCAGAGATAGAAAATGTCGGAGATGAAGTTGGGCGTTGCAGCTGAATGAGATTTAAGTGCGAAATGTGTACGAGCACATAGTTGCATTACGTGTCGAAATTTTTTTGGTGGAGGATACGCATCAATAAGGAAACATGTGTTAAGGTAAGGGAACACCCACCCTTTGACTTGCTCTCCTCGACCTATTGTGCAGCTTCATCGCTCGTCGCCTTGATCCTCGTTTCCTCCTTCAGATCAATTCGGGTAGAGACTGAAAAATAATAGGGGTCTATACGGTCCATCTGTGCTCACAGAACAGCACCCAACATGCATTTGATCACACAATAATTTCACAGGAATAGAAGGATAGTAGTAAGTCATGAGGGAGTCTGGAACTCATTGAGAGGATAAACGAACAAACCTTTGTATACCTTGCATCCATAAAGGGCTCTGCAAATCTCAGCAGCACGCTCTGTAGACTGACCATGAAGCCGTCCTACGCGACGGTGTCGGGCTCAAGCTGCGCATGTGTTTATTAGCATCCCACTGCGCAGGAGGAAAAAGAAATATACCTGCATTCCTGCACATTTTACGTTGAGACATACTACTGTTGCAAAGTATTCTAATACCCACTCACGCGCCTCGGGAGACGTGCGCACAAGGGTATTAAATGTTTGGAAGAGGGAGGACTGAACCACGGGTGCGAATAAAAGGACGCGAAAATGAGCAAAACAATACAATGAAGCATGAGCCAAAATCACTCGCCTGCAAACTCTTCAATGTCCCTCTCAAACTTGCATTCAATGATTCAACATCCGCATCCACACGACTGTGTTTTGTCGGGTCACTAAAGTATATCTGCACAATACCTGGCTGTTGGTGCACGACGTAAGTCAGACACGTCATCATCCAGAACACATCACAGCACAGCACTCACCCACTCCTGACCAACCTCTCAAAATTCGCAGCTGTCATTTCCACCCTGAAACCCTCGCCGAGCCATTGCGGCATTCTTCGTGATCATATCTGCGATGGGCTTTACTCCAACGAGGGCTTCCATGCCGCCTATGACGCCATGCCATGCTGAGTTCCCGCCGCTTCCGCTGATGCCCTCAGATGGCATGATGAGGGAGTGCGCGACGAGGGTGTGGATGATGGTGCTCAGTGTGTTTAACAGTTCATCCTAGAGGAAGATATAATTTTGGGCTTGAGGAGAGAATGTATGTGGTCTACGATAGAATGTTATAAGGTAAAGTACGCGTACTGGGTCTGTGAAGCGAACGGCAAGGTCCTGTAAGAACAGCTAAACCTTTGTGGGAGCTAGTGCGGTTTGAGGGGTGGTTGTGGATGCATACAGAGGCGTAGATAGGGTAGAAAGGGAGAGCAAGGGTGTGAGCAGCTCGTGTGAACCGAGGGTTGATAGTGGGCAACTATAAATTTAAGAGAAAGTAAAGTTGGAACAGGCAGAAGAGAGAAAGGGTAACTATTCCGAGTCAGTGACACGTTGATTAGATATGAGGAGAACGCACTCGGCGGGTGGCGGGAACATTTCTGGCTCCTGAAAGATTAAGACCTGTGTAACTGATGATGAGGTCTCTGAGCTTGTCGAGGAGTGCAGTGGCTTGCTGGGTTTCAGAGACAGAGTTCTGGGATTTTGTGAGATGATTTATCCAGGTGTAGAAGAAGTGAGAGTACCTTCTTGAGTAAAGTTGATTTGGCAGTGTTGATACGCTTCCAGCAGCCTACAAGGTACTCGAAGACGGAATGAGGAGGGAGAGAGGCGAGTAATGACTCGGAGGAGTGATCCATGATATCGCTCATAAGAGTCATACAAGCTATTAAAGCTATGTCAGTGAAATTGTAAGTGGATTGTAGAAAAGATGTACGGTAACCCTCAGACTCAAGCTCAGCCTGAAGATGTTTGAGCCACACGAGATCATACTCGTTTGCCTCAGCGGTTGTTTTCTGTTCGCCGATTAGATACAATTACTACAGCAAAGAAGTGAAGGGCATACGCTAAGTGTAACCTTAAGGACTGTAGACATTGTGTCGTTCTCCCATGTCTGGTAATCGACTGTGGGAGTAGGTGTGGACTTCCTCTTCAAAGGGACATGACATTGAGGGGGCAGGGTTGTTGATTGAGGTAGAGTAGAAGGAGGTTTTTGTTTTGGGTGTGGGAGCTGCCGGGCTAGTACGGGGGTTGAACTTGAAGGCCCAGGTGAGGCAGGTGAAGGGGTTGGGGAATTACTAGACGTAGGTCCTGCCTGTAACTTTGCAAGGCGCTTTGCTCGGATCTGGTGCACGAATGATCAGTTATCTTCACTATAAATAAATGAAATAACCATATGCGATCAGGCCATCGGTGGGTTCGCTCCTGATGAGACATTAGTAGTAGATGATCAACAAGCCAATGGTGCACGATGCTTATTCCCGCTACGGCAGTAGTGGGTTTTGCCAGTGCCATGGGCCAAAAAACAACATCGACCAAAAATTTTGGTGAAAAATGCATTTCACTACAAAATGGTGATTTGTTCGCACAGTCATGTGACTTTCTTTCTAATCGACATGTGTGGTTTCTGTGTATTATTTCGATCTTCCTTACTTGTCGCCTACTATGTCTTTTATCTGTCACGAAGTCCTTGGATCCTTTGCCGATGTTCCTGCTCTTATCCGTGTCAACGGTGCAAGTTCTGATTCCACTGTGTCCTTGCCTTTCCTGCACAGTTGCAATGTGCCGCGTTCTGTTGTTAATCATAATGGGGTGGCTGTGGAGTCGAGTTCTGGACCCTGGTCTAGCACGTGTTCCTACTGTTGACGGTTGGTATAATTCTCGGCAGACCTTTCGCTCCGTTTATCTGAATGGGTGCAACGTTGACTTGGTCGTGATTGGCTCACGTTCGTGAATGCAAGGTTCGATGGCTCTCGCTTTCTTCGACCTTCGGAGACGGATCTAGCGCAGCTTTCTGTCGCTCATACTTGGAATGCTCAGCCTGGAGGTACGCGTGTTCTTCCGAATCATATTGATATGACTGAATGGGGGTTTTAAGGCGATTTGTCCACTTCTTTGTTCGTTACCCAAGCCGAATCATGTTTAGCTACCCAAGCGGGTTCATCATGTGTTACCCAAGCGAGTTCATCAGTGTACTCAGGGTTCATCATTGTTACCCAAGCGGGCGTATCTTTATCAAATGATAATGATCATGTTGTGGATAACTTTTTTGATGGGTATGAAAGATTACGAAGACCAGCTCTGAGTGCATTGGTGACCACCCATGGACTTTCGGTACCTGCAAATTTGTCCATCGAAGAACTTCGAGAGATCATTTCTCATCATGTTGCTACTGGACTTTGTTCTTCTTCTTCACAAGCATTCGAAGGATGTGATTCGCTCCGAAAACAGTTAGGCAACCATTGTGAAGACGAAGGAGAGGTGCTTTCTGGCTGAATCGCGTTTTTGACAGCTGTATTGAATAATATGAAACGACGCCCTTTGGAACAACTACTGAAAGCAAACGGAGTTGAATTTGAACCTGGATCAAAAATGGGACGACCACGTTGCACATTGAAAAAAACATATCCAGTCAGCTACGAAAAGCAAAGTCGAAATCCTCTAATAAAAATTGGACACAAGCTCGACAGAATGATCATGAAAACCGTCAAAGTCAACTTTGTCATGAATGGCCTCAGATTTTCAAAGTTCACTTTGATTTGTGGCACTCGCCTTCATCTTGCGACTCGATTTCACCGTGACGCTATCGATATTTGGGGCATTCACTAAAGTTCACCTGTATTTATAGTACTCACTTTCATCTCGCAGCTTGTTCTACCTGTACAATACTTGTTATTTTTCGCTGTTCTCGCGACTCGTCTGGGCTGACCTAGTTTGAGACTTGTATCTGTATTGCTAGTAGCACTTCCAATCGATTTCTCGTTGTGACGGCTCGAAATTTAAAAGCGACCATAGCGGGCTCTGCCGCTGTGCGGCCTTGCGCGTTATTAATCAATCAAAGAGAGCATTTGAATTGTGGCAAGTAGTCTAAAAAACAGTCAGGGGTGAGGCATACTACGTAGACTCAGATGCGGCTGCTAACATAAACGATTCATATCTACTACAATGCGACTATGAGTATTTGAATAACGTGACTTCGCTCAAGCCGAGATGCAAAATGCGTGACATGACTCAGATGCGTTCAATCGCATGATCCCCGCTAAGCCGCCTTTGGGATTTTGAACCTAGACGAAGGAAGCTCAGACATGCTCGAATGCTTACACTCGGAGCCTTCATTGATCATCTGCTCTTCCTCACTTTCCTCCTGCGAATCAACGTAAGATGCATCGTCACTGTCCTCAGTCTTGTTGAAAAGCGACTTGTGCCAAGCAAGATAGCGCTTGTGGGCAGTGATATCCGAGGTGGACAAGATTCGTTTCGATGAACCGTACCAGTCAGTGAAAGATGTGACACGGGCTTCTGCGAGAATGGTGCAGTCGAGGTCAGGGATGAGCTGCTTCTGGAAAGTGACACAAGAATCTCTGATCTTAGTCACCCCTCACTCGAGCATCTCAGTGATGGCGTCCATGTCTAACGTGGGCACTAAAGTCTGCATCAAATTCGTTAGATTGATTTGAAAAACTGAGAACGATGAAAACTTACACCGTACACCATGTGCGCAGGGTCATTGGAACGAATATCTATCGGCCCATCATCACCCTTCACCCAAACGAAGTACTCCACCGAAGAGAGGTGGCACCAAGTGTGATCGCCGATCACGGTGGGCTCACCGAACGAACGTGGTGTAGTGCGTAGATTAATGAACTCTTTGAGAGTTAGCGGTTGCAGGTCACTGTCAGTGCTGCCAAGTAGGACTTTTAACACAGTATTTAACGCGGTGTAATCTTTCCCGGGGTTGGCGTACAATGTAGCTTCGCGTACTAATACAACCACCACACAGATGGTGTCCGGATATGCTAAGATCACTTTCTCCGTCTTTCCAAACACGTGTTTATCAGTCTCTGAGAGCGCGCACTCCCCAAAGAAGGGGATCAGAACGACTTCCGTTGGGCCCTCCAAAGCAGTGATGGAAATAGTCATATCAGGATTGACTACTCCGTCTGGGATGTCGAGCGGCCAGTTCATATGTATCTTCGGAGAGATGGTGGTGCGATCATATGGAAGAGCCCTGATAGAATCGCCGACATAATCCTTCACATCATCGAACGATGCTTCATGGAGAACAGTAGGCAACATGATGATGAGAATGCGAGTGTTGCAATCATAAGTCAGCCTGGATAGGTTTAGAATTGCCTGATACAGTCAAGACTTAATGACGTGCCTGGGCTTAGTCGATACTCGGGCCGCTTCCTCCAATATTAATCCGAATTCTCGCGCTCCCACACCATGGAATTCCTGTGGTATTTAGTAAGCATACAAGCACAGCATCGAACAAGAGGTCATACCATGTAATTCTTGCGTGGTTTGGATAAATAATTCAATACCCTCCGTACTACATCTTCAGCCCGATTAGAATATTGTCAATTAAAACTTAATTCTCATTGAACATACTGGAGGAAGAGTGATCAATTGACCGCTGGCAGACATCACGCAATGGGCTGGGATCTGTGGAAGCAGGGACATGTAACTGAACTGCGACTGGTGTGTTCTCTGGTGCCTCCTCTTTCCCAAAAGGTGATTTGGTAGATTCCAGACCTTTTTCGGTGCTGTCTTCTGGTGACAAACCTGGGGTTGCTGGTTTTATGAGGTTTGAAGTTTTGTAGTTGGGAGATGTCATCTGCGAGGCAGAGTTGTTTCTGGTTTCATAGTGCCTGTAGGGGTGTTTGGGGTGCTTGGGGGTAAATGAGCTGCAGTAGGAATTTTTGTCATGCTGAGCCACTAGGGTAGACATGACTGTTAGGTGCTGGATGCTGATTCCTGAATGTTTGACTTTGTGTGGCGAGCACTGACTTGTAGTGAGGTCGTGGAAGCTCTGGAAGAGATAATCAAGATTACAAATTGATAAGCTGCGATCGATCCATCAACCAGGAACGGCACGTGCCATACTCATTGATTACTTGATTTACATAATTGTTTCAAGCATGTCACTTCATCAAGCTGAACGTCTATTCTTCAAGTTGTTCTTCCCCACTCTTCCTTGTAAGTTCGTCCGCCAGCGTGCTCTGATGTATTGCAATCTACTCTCATCAGTTATGAGCTGTCCACCACGGTGTTCTGGCCCTGCATGTAGACTCTTGTTCACTCTCATTCTTCACGAGTCTCTGATGCTACTATCTCGGCGTCACCACCTGCAGGAATTGTCAGGACAAAAAATGTAAGTCAGTATAATTCACATTTGACTTTGCTGATAGACGAGTGCAATGAAGTTCAATGCCAGATACTTCTTCAATGGAATAGATGTAGGTTTCGCATCCTCGCATGACCGTCTCTCAACGATGCTACGAAGCAGAACACTTCACAAGAAGAGCGCCATGACGTTGAATGCCAGACACTCTTTAAATAAAGAAAATATAGATCTATATTTCCCTCACCATCCACACCTTCTGCTACAACTCCCACAACGTCTTCGACACTCTCGCAAATTGATATGACATCGAATAACGATGCAGTTCCACGTGCATGCGTTAGATTAGGGAGTGTTGAAAATTAGGGGGAGTGATACTCATAGTAGCAACCCGGTTGGTGTACCCCCATACTCACAGATTTTCGCAGGGTCATTGCCCAGTGAGGGATGACCTGAAGTCTCTCAACCCTCGATCCATCAGAAAACCCCAGGATTGGAGCTCGAGGTCTCGCAACCTGGTACTCCTCAATTTATCGACCAGGGAGTTGTATTTCCGCTGTTCGAGGCTCTAGCCAAGGTTCTATTTGGTATGTACTAGGTGTCAATACAGTTTCGACTGAACAGCATCCATCAGGCCAGGGAGCATCGTGTGGTAAGTTCCGAATACGCCCATTAAAATTGATTTGAATGTTCTGTGACATAAGTACCTCAAGGTTCAAACACTGCATTATAATATGTAAGTTTCCTGCCACGGTACAGGTAGGATTTAAATACCCTCCACAATCTTGGACAAACGATTGCAGTCGGACCTACTTGCTGCTGTCCTCGTTCGTGTGGCATACTAGTAGTAGTACTACTACTTGGAATAGGACTCAGACATGCCCCCACGTACGTTTTCTCCCTTCAATTTGATTGACACAAGGCATCATTAACTCAAACTCATGACGACTGGCAGAACGTAACAATAATAACAGTGACAAAGGCCTCGAGTTCAAATTCTACAAACCGGCAGGTGCGGCTAGGGCGCAGCGCACTGTGAGGCAGTCGTTTGCAGTAGCGGTGGACAACACAATGTTCTATTATTACCAGCCTTCAGATTTGTCTCCGCAGCTACCTGCCCGCTCTTCATCACGCCAAGTACTATCGAACTCTCCATCCGTGTTGCCACCTCAACCACCACCACCATCACCACTGCCACCACCACCACCACTACCTCCATCACCACCTCCTCCTCCATCACCACCTCCTCCTCCATCACCACCACCTCCACCATCACCACCACCTGCTCCACCTCATCCACTGGTAATACCCTCGCCATCACCTGCATCGGTGACTGGTGGGACAGACGGGTCCGAGTCATTAGCTGACGCAGTACTGGCAGGTGCCAGCCCCCAACCTGAACTTGAAGGTGCGGCCAAGAAGGCTGAAACTGGCGAGTCAGACAAGACATTTGCAGAAATGTGGACCTCTTGCATTCATTTTGAGGAATAGTACTACCTTGCTACTTGTATAGTTGGACTGTTTGTAGAGAATTCAGTGGATAGATTCAGTGACAAGATCAGTCGGAGTCTTCTCGGAGCTTAAAATGCAACGCACAAGTTCGAATCGCGATTCGCTCATCCTTATTTGGCATTGCCAAATATATCCACGGGTACCAGCAGGGAATAACTTACATGTCACCCAGACCATTTGGGGAGAGCTTAAAGCAAGGCGCCAAAGATACCGATGAGAAAGATGTGGGGAAGTTGATAGCTAGTTCATTACTATCTCTGCATCGCATGAGTATTGGTGAGTGTGTTACTAAGTACGCCCACCACCATTTTGATCTAAGACATGTCTTCCGAGTCTTCGCAGATCTCTTCACAACCATGACCGTGAATGCCTGGGATACTCAGGCTACCATACTAAGCGACTTTCTCAAGTGCAATACTTTCTCAAGAGAACGAGGGTCTCTCTCTTGCACCTACTGGTGCTCGGGCCATTTGTGGACACTTTAAAACGAAAGACCTTCAAGTTCCTGCAGAGGTTACACACTCTCAAGCAAATGTGTGCAGGAAAGTGCGAGACAGTCCTTGCCTCTATGCAACCACTGGCAGTGCTGGAATTTCAAAGAACATCGGCGTGGTGGTCACACTAATGGAGACGTTTGGATCTTATCTATTCCAGCACACCGACTTCGCTGTGGTGTGTAACCCTTCCTTCTTTCGTAATAGTACAGTTTCTAACTGTTGGCAGAGAATGTATAACATGTTTGCTAAAAATGCATTTCGCATTCTGCAAGCTTTTCCTCAGGCAATCTCTGCGGTAATGTCTCGTCGGAATGATGAGGATCTTTATGTGGAGCTACGCCATGTTTTGCTAGTCAATGCTTCCCAACAGATCGACATGTTGTTGTCACTGCTGGACTGTTATTTGTGCCCACATATGGCCCAAATATTCACGGCCCGAGGACGGCAAGTTAGATCGCGTCATAGAGCACCTGTTTATTAAGGTGCTAAACGGACACGTATCGATTTCTCGCAGCAATTTCGTAGAGTCTCATCCATGCACAGAGTGAGTCCTCCTTTGGTCTTGGTGTTTGACTGTTGAATAGACCTTTTCCTCTCGGAGAATGGGCAAGATATTTTGTTCTAGACGCTCGTATCGTCGTTCTCATCCACTACTGTAGACGATATTCTGTACACAACGAATGTGCCATTCACTGGACTAGCAAAATGTTGATACCGACATTAAGACTCCCTTCCAACAGAAGATTTGGGACGTCCGGAATCCTGTTCGATCTCCCTTGGTATTTGATGGCGCCGTCCCCACCATTACCGGTTCTCGGGTTCAAGCAGAAGAGCAAGAGTGTTTATATGATCATCGATGTGGTTTGCAAGTACCTTCTTGAGAAAATGGACCACGGTCAGTCAGTCATTCATCATCTAAGTAGAGATACTTCATTGCTCAGCAAGAACATGCAGTCGATATAGATGACTCTGACTGAAAAACTCGGCCATATGTCGGTCGGGGCATCCAAAATGCCCTGTCTCTACCCGGATACTAGGCGCGCACATGACTCCAAGTCGGAGGTCAAGCCCGAGAGCCCCGAGTCTGATAGCTATCCGAGTCATGATGATCTGGTGTCTGTACCTTCTTGGCGTAGGAGACAGCTTTCATTCTTGGACTTCACTGTGATTTACCCATTACCCATCTAGATGGTCATAATGGTGTGGATCATGTCCCCGACCTCACTGATGGCCTCATTATGATTCACAACCGTAGTACTAGTACTACTATGAATTTGAGACATTTTAAAACACTGCATACTCCGATCAAAAAATGTCTTCAAAAATAGATGACTGATAGTCTGCTTCTGCTTTAGAACCGAGAGTGCTAGTACGCCGCGCAATGTTGTCATCTCCAATTTCAACGCTATCGCCACTTCCCTACAATTTTGAATGCTCTCTTAATGAAGGCAGCTCAAGCAATTTATCCGTTCAGTCTGATCATCTTTTGAAGATAATATGTGCTGGTCATAGCCTTGAGAAGTGGATATATATAGTACGAGGGTTTTCCTTGTTTCACTTTATGGTCAATACTGAGTTTGTGTAAGTTGTCGCTTGACACAATTGACACGAACGACGATGAGCAGGATAAGCTCTTCACCATGTACAGCATTGACACCGTGCATTCAAGCCACCTGGCGGCAAAGAATTGTGTCCACCAATACACCCAATTTGTGGTGCTCCTGAAGCATGATGAAGATGCATGGGCACAGAGACTTCAGGAGGCAGGTTATGTAGTGATGGAACAGGGTTTGTGTAGGGTGGCACTCGATGGAATCGAGGTGGAAGATGATGAGCAGGATATGTTACTCAAGTGCACCACTGACACAGTGTTTGCCAACTATATTGCAGCCCAGCACAGAGTCCGCCAGTACACCCAATTCCTGACCATTCTGAAGGGTGAGGAAGAGGCATGGGCACAAAGATTTCAGAAAGCAACCTGTGTAATGCCGGATTACCAGCCGAGGTGCCAGTGCCAATGATCACCCTACTACAGGAAGACCGTAGTGTTCCGTATCTGAAATTCTGCCCCTTCTCGTTTCTCATCATTACTTTATCTCAATAACCCACCGTACTCTTAAAACAGCTCGTCCCGTTGTCAACTGCTATCATATCTATGTGCCTCATCAATGTAAAATGGACATCATTCTACGACAAATATGGTGATGCTTAATGAGGACGCACAGATATAGCTCAAACGCTCGGGCCAGCGATAGTATATACTGCAACGATGGTCACGGTATTTTTCAAGTAACTGTTGTACTAACCTCAGTAGAAGCGGAATGCGTCTTTTTCGACCACATTGGACTCTTTTCCTTATCTTGATACTTTCGATGGTGTCCTGCGGTGCATTACGCTGCTCTTGGAAGAGGGATACAGATTTTCGGGGACTTAGCAGGCATCGCACTACGTGCAAGCATTACCAGAAGGCAAGCACATTAGCCACGCAGAGAAGGCGGGATCGGGCCAGAGAGTTGATTGAAGCATTGCAAAAGTCGACCCTGCAGCTCACAACTGGTACTAGTACCTGCCAATGTAAGTCGTAATATCATGATATTGCCCACAGCTCTCATAATCTGTCTCGCCTAACCTTCTAACCTATCATGCAATAGCTCGGACCGATCCGACTCATACAACGGGACCGCTGCTTGAAGCCTATAGCTTCCTGTGAACCTAGGACATCCTGGACACAACCTGAGCCTATCAATACTGCAGGCGGCACCGATTGTGATTATGATAGCATCCCAGCTTGTAGTACATTTCATGACTCGGACGTCTTGGATATTGCAATGGACGATACCACTAAATGAGATCATGCTATTTCAGGTGTGCATCTCCGTAACATTTCTTATCTGTGCCATGATACTCATGAATTTCTAGCGGACACAGGTCAACATTCTTCACGACGGATGGTTAGGCCACCCCCAAAAATATTCGAGGATTTGCTACCTGCTGATGAAGATATTAACCCTTCCAATTCTTCTGAGAATGATCCGTCTCCCGTAACGGAAACTCAGAATCCACCACAACACAGAATTCAGAGAGTCCTTCTGACCCTGCACGATTCCCTCCAAACAGCATTTAATGGGATCGGTCTCTGTCGACAGTACCCTAGGCGGCCCTCGTTCGAGCCGGATAAATTTATCCCATCTTCACTACTAGCTCACTCCTGTCCAGTGGCCGATGCATATAATACTGAGAGGTTCGGATCCATTTCCCGGTGTCTCTGAGCCGCCTTATCCTTTCCCTAACATGACTATCTACCTGCCTCATGACATGGATGAACACTGGCAGTCATCAAAAATCGGAGGCTGAGGTAACGTGCCTTATTAAAGACGTGATTCAGGCGCAGGACTTCAACCCCAGGGACTTAGATGAATTTTCAGCAAGGAAGAGTTTACATGCATTGGACAACGACGGAGGGAAGAGCGCCGTCACTTTTCCGGACGACTGGTTAAAGACAGATATAACCCTCGACATACCTACGAGGTCGAAAGACGACCCATCCATGTCATTTAGCATTCCAAGCTTTCATTATCGGCCACTTGTGGGCGTGATTCGTGCCGCGTTCGCTGACATCCAGGCCAGTGCATTCCATCTTCTTCCTTTTAAGCGCCTGTGGAAGGACCCCTTAGACGACCATCAAGAACGCGTGTTCGACGAACTCTACACCTCCGACTCGTGGCTTGAAGCTCAGGATGACCTGCAAAGGCAGCCGAAAGAACCCGGCTGCTCACTCGAGCGCGTCATTGCTGGACTGATGTTTTTTTTCCGATGCGACTCATCTCGCAACCTTCGGAACAGCCAAGGCAGTGGCCGCTTTATTTGTACTTCGGAAATTTAACGAAGTATGCGCGTTCAGCACCTAAATCTGGTGTGTGTCATCTCGTTGGATTCTTACCTTCTGTAAGTCAATTGCCTCCTGTGTTGTTATGTCTCTCTCACGTTGGACTTTTAGCTCCCAGATAATATCAAGGACATCTTCAGCAGCTTACCTCGGATATCGAAAAGCGGAATGGCCACCCTCCATGCGCATTGTCGGCGGGACTTGTTTCAGGCGTGTTGGAGACATTTATTGGACACGGACTTCCTCAATGCATACCGCCATGGAATTATAATTTGGTGTCCGGATGGCATATTGAGAAGAGTCTTTCCACGCATATTTACTTACTCGGCTGATTATCCAGAGAAGCAAGCACTTTTTTCATTTCCTTATTCAAATACTAATCAATGTTTCTAGGGTTCTAATAGCGACAATCAAAGACATGGGCATTTGCCCATGTCCATGCTGTCTCACGCCAAAAGCCTCGTTCGACCTCCTGGGCCTGTTTAGAGACATGCAAGATTGCCTAACTAACTTTCAAGCTTATTGTTTGGAGAAGGTAACCAAGGCCCGTGTATTTATCTATCGCGAGGGAAATACTGTCGACAGCTCGAAGGTACAAACCACTCTTGGAGTAGGGTCATGGGTGCTGACTGTGGTGAGTGCCTTCGAAATAAATTGCCTTCAATTGATATCTAATTTTCAACTAGAACACTTTTGTAGAAACACTCGGGCCATTAGGATTCGACTGCATTTCGAATGCTTGTGGTCGATTTTATGCATGAATGTGAGCTGGGTACATGGAAGGCCTTGTTTACCCATCTTATCCGTCTACTATATGCGCTTCCCCGAGGTGACCACCTCGTTGCATGTCTCGATAACAGGTTTGTCAACCATTCTCCTCACCGATTTGAAAGTGATTGCATTAAATATAGATTTCAGTCAAATTCCGCTGTATGGTAATGGAGTTATTCACAAATTTGCGAATAATACTTCGGAAATGAAAAAACTCGCAGCACGAGACTTCGAGGACATTTTGCAGGTTTGTCGTAGCGCTGGTTGAGTTGCCGATATGCATCATTAATATTCTATCTCAGTGTGCTATGCCTGTCTTCGAAGGGCTGTTCCCAGGAGACCATGATGCAATCGTACAGTCACTTCTGTACAGGTTTGCACAATGGCACGCCCTCGCAAAATTAAGGATACATTCCGAAATCACCTTGTTACTTTTGGATGCAATGTTCAAGAGACTCTCTCGTCAGTTGCGCAACTTCCGAGATTTCACCTGTACTATTTTTATCACAGTTGAATTACCAAAGGAAAAGGCCACTCACGAATGTAAGGCTGCGCGTGAACGATTAGATTCCAACAATCGAGATCCGGCGAGTGGCGGTCGAAAAGGTCAAGAAATTCAATCTGAATACTTACAAATTTCACGCCATGGGGGATTATCTACAGTCAATCCGGCTCTTTGGGACAATAGATTCATTTACTTCACAAATTGTACGTGACTCTTTGCTACTTAATGTCTTCCGATCTTGGTTTAATTTCGGGCCAGGGAGAGTTGGCTCATAGAGCACTGAAAGCTTTCTATCCATTGACAAGTAAACTGGATACACCAGCTCAACTTGCGAAGCATGAGCATCGTCGTCGTGTCCTTCGACGAGTGATGGAGACAGGTCACAGCTGCGAGCAGGCACTGGTCGAATTGCCTGCTGCAAGGTTCAAAGACCACTACTACATACCGAAGCTCAGCCGCAATAATACATTGCATATCTTCAGTTTTCTGCGAGATCACGATAATGACCCAGCTGTGGCGGTAAGTGCCGCTCTCTTCATTGTTCATCTTGGCTCACCATAATGTGCAGATGTTCATACCGAAACTTAAAGATCATATATTATACTGGCTTCAGAAGTTAGATGTCAGTTATTGCGACCATACCTTTTCAGATGATGAGCGCAACTCGGTCGTCATCTCAGACAATAGACTATACTCTGTTCAAACGATGCAGGTATGTTAGATGTGCTGTGAATTTTAATAGTGTACGATCCTTCAACTTGACAGGTCCATTATATGACTTACGATCTTTGACGAGAGCATGACACTATAAATCCTCGGACTGCACTCTGACATCATGGTACTATCCGGAGAAACAAAGCCGCGACATCCATATTGGTACGCCCACGTCCTGGGCATCTACCACATGGATGCATTAATCAACGTCGAAGGCACGGTCAAAAAGCACGAAATTGACGTACTTTATGTTAGGTGGTTGGCACCCTTGATCGACCACCAGTCAGGCATGCACCACACTCGGCTTCCAAAGCTTGCTTTTGTTGAAGAATCCGACTATGATGCTTTTGGAATTTTAGATCCTGGCCAAGTCATCCGAAGTGCTCACCTACTCCCGGCTTTCATTTCTGGGCATGGAACAACCTCCCTTCGGCCTGGAAATTCATTCGCACGTCAAGATGGCAAGTTAGATGATTAGGAGGCGTACTATGTTGGCATGTGAGTGTAATCTACCATCCTGCTGTCTTTACTCAAGCTGGCAAACGCTCAGTTTCGTCGACCGGGATATGTTCATGAGGTACACACCCTATGGGATTGGACATCCTACTGTCCTGCGCGAGACGACTGAGGGATTGCATCAACGCAGACCTCACGGATAACCCAGGATCAGAGGACGATAATGATGACAGCGAGATGGGTGGAGGTGATGATGACGACGGAGGAGGAGGACTCAGAGGGGAGGGAGAAGGGGAAGAAGGGGAAGAAGACAAAGATACAAATGAAGAGGAGTGTGACGACGATGAGAGTATCGGTGATTCGGATGACAGGGAGATGGAAGGCGGCGAAGACAACATCGACGAGGAAAACGACTGCATATATTTCTAACAGTTGTGATTGATGATATGGGCGGGCAAGAGGGATAATGAAGACCCATCTGATGTAGTAATGGCCTTATGACCACCGTGACAAGATTCGATATATCATGATGGCCCTTGAAATGCTCCCACACACTGAAGTACTATACCGTGACCTAGTACATGTGCATGATCACTGGCGGCAGGGGTTAGACTTAGTACTACATCTGACAGACTCCGAGTCAGACTCGGACTTGGAAGACGCAAGGTCTACACTGATAGTTATCTTGCGCATCCAAACCAATGCAAGAACAGGACACCCAAAGGATATAATTGCAACATACTATATATCTGCAGGATGATGATGATCGGTCAACTGTGAAACGCAGAATATCATACCAGCAGCCCACCACAGGCCAGCACTTCCGAGTCCAAGTCAAGTTAGGGCTATGATTACTAATTTACACAGCAGCTGCTGGGTGATTGCATAAGCATCTCAATCGAAACCTTATTTTCTGCCATACTGCTGGTACTATACTACTACGAGTCTTCAGCACACTGATTCCTTGTACAGCCGTTATCATGTCCTGGAATGCGTCAGTCTTCACCTCTGTGTCCTCTGATACAGAGCCTACTGTAGTTGTCACCTTTGGCTCTACCAGGCACATTGCCATTCAGTGAGAACTCTATTCGCACATTCTTCCAGAGCATGAGGAACTGAAAGAAGACTAGAGGAGGATTCATGACTTCTGTAGGCACACAATGAGCCAACCGCCTTCCAGGTGAGTTTGATCTTGATCTTCGGCAACTATTTCAATTGTTGATCGTCTCTTTGATAGGGTTATTTCGGACTCAGGGATTAGCACTACCGGCCTCAGTGTTACCAGGAGGAAGCCTTCATCTTCTCATGTTGCACCGTCCTTAGTCATAGTCATATCTTACCCCCGATTTCGACCCTGCCATGCTTGTCTGTGATATAGCACAGGAATGACTTCGACATACTGCTGCCAAACCTGCTACTTTATATGAAGGTCGAACTGTATCGCCCAGCCATCAAGCCTCACATTTTAACTGTCCCTTACCTTCGCTTGTGTGGTGGTTAGTCCGTGGGTTCATGGAAAGTTTGACGTGACCAGTAGAGGCGCTTGGTTTCAGGGCTGGGGCTGTTGTGTGCACTGATTGCAAGGGGAGAGACGGTAGTTATACATGGGCAGTGATGGGGTGTAGAGAAGTGTTGAACCGGGTGATGTTGTTGATGTTAGTGAAGATCCTGGGTGCGTTTCTTGTCGTGTTCTGTTTCAACAATTGGCTCTCGATTTGGGAGATCGTACTGACACTGGTCATGCCCAGCACAACATACATCCCTTCTTTAGCCAAAGGCTTCGAGAACAGCGCGCTCTCAAAGTGTTAGGGTAAGAGGCAGGAGAAGAAATATCATACACCGAGGGTCGTGTTCCATCTGAGCTCAACGTAAGTCAGTTATGCTCCTCTTTCACCTGCCTCATACATTCACCAGGGATATTGGTTTGTACAGCTTTTCCGAGGCACAGGTGAGTTGCTTGTAAGACTCTTCATCATCAAGGTCAACTCCTCCGAGTCAGGATTCAGTGGGCGCTGTCGTTCAAGTTATTTCCAGATCTCCAGCTTTTCCATCTACTCAATCCCCATTCTCCTTGCTCGAATAAGAATCAATTTCCAGAGCGTTCTCGGCTTTAGTCAAGAATAACCGCCATATTGAACTGTCGCACTAGCTTGCATCGTATCTGATGCTCAAACCTTGTGAAGGGGGTCACTTTCTCATCCCTCACCTTCCTGTGCAACATGCTGTACCATTTTCACCTCTCACCGTCCTACATTCACCTTAGCGTTGTTTTTTTTAGTTCGGACTTGGGCCTCATTTAGGCCCGAGATCTGTTGTACTCAGAAGATCTGTTATTTGTTCATCACAGTTAGCGGCTTGCCTCGTTCAGGTGGGCGCCTCCTTAACTTGGAGGAGATTTTCTTGCTTGCGCTGTCTGGTAATCGATGGAAGAGGACTTGGTGGCGAGCAAGCTGTTTACCGTAGCCTTTCCTTCATGGACTATTGAAGCAGCAGTACTGAGATTTGATGTAATATAAATCCAGACTTTCAAATTGCCATGAGTGGGCAGGGTGCTTGTAATGACCCTGAAATGCCTAAACTAAAATGGGGAGAACCAGAACAACAGACCAGGTTGAGAAGTGTGGGCTGCCATCCCTTATCTGCTATGATGGCAGCAATTTACAATTTTGTGATGATGTTCCATGTGCAGCTGACCAGTGCCGAAGGGCACTTCTCTTGAGTCACACTGTATACCATCTTAAGTCAAAACATGAGGAAGGAAAAATGAGAACCATCGCAGGGGTTAAGAAGAGTGCGCTACCATCCGTTGCTTATCTTCATGGTACCAAGTGATAACTTTATTGTGTAGTCCCAAGCTATCATACACATGCTGACCGGTGCCAAAGGGCATTTCCCTTGGATAACATCACATACTGTATTAATTAAACACATGAAAACCAAAGAATGAGGACAACAAAAGTTATTGAGAGGTGCGCGCTGCTGTCTCTCGCTTGCTTTCATGGCGCCATATGACAAGCTCATTACAAACTCCCACGCTATTCTCCATCTGCTGACCAGTGCTAAAGGTACTTGCCAAGAGAATGTATTAAATAAGGTTGTAATTCCAAACATAAATAAGGCAAAACGACAATGGTCACAATAATTGGTAGAAGTATTCTACCAACCTGTATCGGCTGCAATGTAGGAGTGTCGCAATTTTGTCATGGAGTGCTCGTGTTACTCTGGATTCGCAAGCATCGATGACCATGTATCTACAACTCAAATTTTTCACGGTGTAGATGATGATATTTGGCAGGAGCAGAATGATATCCTTCTGTAATTCCCACGGCTACCATCTCAAGGAATCATCCGTTCACTGATGTACATCAGTAACTATCTAAGACATGACTATGTACTAGGCGCCGGCCCTGCCGACATTCACCTTGCTCCGTGGCACGCGCACACACTTTGTTTTGTTTTTCCACAACTATTGTATTGCAAACATACTTGGTTCTGAGTCACTATCAATCTGCCAGCCATTTTGGCAGCCAGGACAACTGTTTACACTTCACTCACAGTTTGTACAGTAATCCCCGTGTTGTTAATGAGCTACTTGGGCTATTCATTCTTTGGACGAGCCAGCAGTCGCGTTATGGTGCACCTTTTTTGCCTGGGGTTCTTCTAGTGACTCATCTAGATTGGTGCGTTTATAATTTGATTTGTGGTGGTAGGGTCCCAGGCAGAGCACAGTAATCTTTTGCGAAGTCGCTTGGAAACTATCATAGTCTTTGATCTTCCAGTGCTGTACGGTGAATTCTACCTCCACAATGGCACCATTTAAGACGTCATTAACATTGGTAGGGTGAACGGCGACCCCTTCATAGTAGACAGGGAGTCGTTGGGCGCGAAAATGATACTTCATTCCTTCGAAATCTTTCATGAACTCATCACGGAGCAGAATTTGATCATAAGAACTTGAATTTTGACATTGTTGCTGAAAGGTTGACAGGAATCGCTAACATCATTTCCAACGATCCTGGGACATCAATTGTGTATGCCGAGTCACTTGCGTTGGCCAGAGATTTGGTGCACTTCGCGTTCACTGGAGAATTGATCAATAGGGATGTGCAGGCAAAGTGAAATTAGGGGTCAAAAGTGGGCACAACATATGAGCATGTACAGAGAGAATAAAATGGAACAGTTATGAAGTATTTCACCGTCAATCGTGCCTGCTACAATCCATGATAGAGGGTTGTCAATTTATCCAAACGATGTGGTGAGTTTATCGAAGCGAGAAAGTCACGTGGATGAATACGTAATCACATAAAAACTGACATTTGAACATGACCTTGCGGAGCAAGGTGATGCGGGTTTCGGTGCGAAACTTATGTAAACAACTTGAACAACCGCTTTCGCAAATTTTCGACAAACGCCGAAAAGGCTGGGCTCTTTGATCACGCTCGCGCCTCTCAAATTTAAACCTTGGTCATCGGTTCGTCATTGAGTTTTCTTATCACGCATCAGACATTCCTTCTCATATTACATGCATTTGCCATTACCTTACAAAATACACTTGATTCTACATTTTGCCTTTGTGTGCTAACTGAGTACTGCAATACAAGTCCACGAGCAGCAATCAACACGAGACACTCTATGCGCTAGAGACTGATCATGACATTGTCCACTTTAGCACAGATTCTTCCAATAATCATTGTTGCTGATCTCGATTCCCAGCGCTTGGTGCAATCATACCAGCGTCTACCTCTTCTCCTCTTCCTTCTCAGCCGAATTCCGTCCGCAGTCCCCATATCCCTATCCCGTCTCCCCCTCCCACTCATTCCGTACACTGCTCAGCCCATCCCCGATCCTCGTCGTTTTGCTCCATTGCACCATCATGCCTCGCTCAAGACGCCGATATATCAGACTTGAAGGTGAGTCCCTCCATATTGCCTTCGTATTTGTTTCATCCTCACGCTCTATCTATAGTCATTAACGGAAAGAATCTTCGAGTCCCCTCCTCCCGGATTCCCGCTGGCATCTACATATCCATCAATGTCAACTCCTGGAGATACTGGAAATCGGCCATCAGTGTTTTATCGTCTGATGAATCCGTAGTGTGGAGAGATACTGTGACTCTGTAAAGTCCATACAGGCTTTCTGACGCGATACGAGAACTCATCTTTGGTTCATAGATCATCACATTCCTCACCTGCGTTATCGGTGGAGATCAGGGCATCCTATGAACTTGGTCGAATGCTAGGCGGTGGAGAGGTCATTGGGAAACTTGAAATGTCGTGGGATGAGCTACTCGATCATGGAGATGAACCATTCGGTGAGTGACTTGTTCCTCATTCATGTACATATACTAAAATGTCATAGATCTATACTTCCTGCCTGTGCACGGCGTCCACCCTTCTCTCATGCTGAAGGCTGCCGTTGTATATTCATGCGACAATCAAAACGGCGTACTGTCTGGTGTGAGTGGCACTACTCTCCGTCCTGTTAGCTTTTGCTGACAGAACACCAATCATAGTCTCTCGTAGAACGCGATATTGCACACGACACAGATGCGGGCCACGCACATCTCACCAAATACGTGACGAGCAAGACAGTCTCTCACCTGAACCATGCTATGCAGCGTTTTCAGCTGGTTCTGGACCAGCGTCCGGTCAGCCATCCGGATCACGCAACTGCTCTCACCAACCTTGCGTATGCGCGCCTTGAAGGCTGTGTCGAAAACCATCTTCAAGACATTGATACCACCACTTCCCTCTTCCGCGAAGCCCTTGCATTGCGTCCGCAGCGCCATCCAGATCATCCCTTATCTCTATATAATCTCACCCTAGCCCTAACATGGCGCCACAACAAGAAACGTACTGCTGCCGACATCCGCGAAGTCGCCCAACTCTATCATGAGCTACTGCCTCTCTGCCCAGAAGGCACCTACCTTTGTAGCATCGCGGCAGGGTCAAATGGTGTCGATTGTGTGATCCGTAGATGCAACAATCTTCCAATAGACGCATCTGATGAAGACGTCCACCTTCGAAGAGTCGTCCTCGAGCTCTGTCCTCTGTATCATCAACACCGTCCAAGAGCACTTGACAATCTTTCATGGGCTCTCACATTACGTTTTGCACAATACGGCAATATTGAAGATTTAGATGAAGGCATACAATTTCGTCGTGAAGCCGTGTCTCTGTGCCCCGAGGGACATGTTGGTCGTGATTATTACCTTAACAACTTGGCCTTCTCACTCGTGGCCCGCTTCGACCACCAAGGCAAACCTACTGACCTCAATGAGGCCATCTCTTTCTACAAAGAAGCGCTGTGCCTGCGCCCCGTCGGGCATGAATTTCGTGATACTTCATTGGATAACCTAGGGGGTGCCCTCCTCACCCGTTTCTACAAACACGGCGACATTGATGACACCACCCGAGCCATCAGCCTATATCGCGAGGCACTGACATTATGCCTACCTGGACATCCACGTCGTGACACCACGCTTGGCAACCTTGCCAGTGCGCTCAAAACCAGATATGATAAATCACATGTCAGTGAGGATCTTAACGAGGCCATTGTTTGGTATCGCGAATCCCTTCGGTTAAAGCTGCTTGACCATCCAGAGCGCCATGTAACACTTCGCAATTTGAGCTCAACGCTCTGCTCTCGTTTCACGCACACTCAAAAGAATGAAGATTGTTGAGGAGGCCATTACTCTTTGCCAAGAATCATTGGAGGCTCTGTCTTCACTCCACCCGTCCATGTTTTTCAGCTATACGCGGCTGAAGGATGCTTATTTGTCTCGTTACCAGATTCAACACGACCCTGCAGATCTGTCGCTCGCTATAAAGAACTTCAGACTCGCATCAAGACATCCCACTCAAGGTTTCCCAGGACGCATCATTCTGACATATAATTGGACCGTTGCAGCGGAGCAGCATGGTCATGGATCCGCACTGGAGGCCTACTCGACATTTTTTGAGCTTCTGGATGCTCATTTGGCAACACGATCGTCGGCAACTTCACAGGCGTGAAGCTGCTGCTTCCTTCCATTATGCCAGACTACTCTCCGTAGATGCAGCATCATGTGCCATCTACTACGAGAATCTACGATGCGCAGTGGAACTGGTAGAGCAGGGCCGTGGCCAGCAATGGTCACTGGCATCTCGACTCAGGACTCCAGTTGAAGATCTCGAGTCAGCAAATCCGAAACTGGCGCACAATTATTTGGAGCTGAGCAAGTGTATTTCCAATATCGCCCAGAATTCTGCAACCATCATCAACAGCGCTGCTGCTGACCAGGCAGCAACAGAGTATAGGAGGCTTACAAGGCAATGGGAAGCTGCGGTAGCTGAGATACGTAACCTTCGGGCATTCTCGCGGTTCCTGCTCCCACCTTCATACAAAGACCTGCAAGCAGCAGCGTGCCAGGGCCCGGTCATCATCCTCATTGCAAGTGAATACTCTTGCAGCGCCATCATCGTCCCGACATCAGGAGACCCCCATCATGTTCCCTTTCCGTCTGTCACTCTCGCAGATCTCAATAATCTCAAAGATCGCTTCACCAGGGCAATACGACAAGCATCTCGGATGAACCCAGCGGAGTCGAGGACGGATCTAATAGTACTCTCGCGGATAATATGGGACGAGATCATGCTACCCATCGTCAACGTACTCCAGCATGCTCTCAAACTACGGCGCTACTCTCGAATATGGCTGTGTCCAACTGTAGCTTTCACATCCATTCCTCTCCACGCAGCTAATCCCTTTCTAACAAAGGCAGATCGCTCTGGGAAGGAGCCATGCCTGGAAGATCTCTACATCTGCTCTTACACACCGACACTTTCGGCCCTGGTCAGATCTAGACAGTTGATGAAGAAGCGTGTGCCTCCGTCCTTCGTGACGATTGGACAGGGTCAACCGGGTGCAGGGAAAGGCAAGGCGCTCTTGGCTGTCGACAGCGAGCTCGAGCTTGTTCATAAGCTTGTCCCCACGACTGCCAACCGCACCACTATTTCAGGCGATGCAGCCACACGAACAGGTGCACTCGAAGCTTTGCAGCAGAACAACTGGCAAGCAGGACCGTACACAGCCTTACGATTCGCATTTCGTCATGAGAGACGAACATCTGACGCTGCTCGATATCATGGAGAGAGATATTCCGCACGCTGAATTCGCGTTCTTATCTGCGTGTCATACCGCTGTCGGCGATGAGGAGACGCCCGAAGAAGTGATTCACCTCGCAGCCGGTCTCCAGTTTTCAGGGTTCAAGAGCGTCGTTGGCACGCTGTGGGAAGTCGACGATTCTGTCGCAAAGCATGTCGTTGAATCTTTCTACAAATATATGTTCAATCTGGAGGACGGTGTCATGGACTGTACGAAGGCGGCCTGGGCACTCAACTGTGCTACGCACGCCGTGAAGACGAAAGTGCCACTCGAGCAGAGGATGGTTTTCATTCATATTGGTGTGTAGTTCTATCTCGTGTGGCTTTCATCATAGTCGCTAGTACAAGCTGTCGTCATTTCATCCCGTTGGTGTACCTGGCCTGTTCCTTGATACTTGCTTTGCATTCCCTCTCGTCCTATTGTTTACTCTTAGAAGCGTCTTTTGTAACTTCATTCATTGCTTAAGTATTTGAAGTACGTCCTTCAGACACCGCCGTTGCTGGGGGAGATACGTCAGGAACTTAAGCAGGGAGAGCACTAGTCCTTCTAAGTGGCTTCAAGTTGTTTAACCCTTGGCTTCTACATGCTGGCTTCGACTATAATTTCGAACGAACGACTATTCCATTTATTTGATAGGCACTGGGAGACTACTACGTCACCGTCGATTCCCCGTGCGCTTGACTGCGGCGCTCGGCCCTCAAACCACCTCGAAGTCCTTCTCCACGACCTCCAGATTCAGTGTTTTTGATTATGAGGTCCTGATCGCTTCTTCCTGTCTGAACCAACTACCGTAAGACACGGGAAAATCAAATAGCATCATTACTGACCGTGCAGGTGATTGATATACTTTGAACCGATGGTGCGATGGTGCGAAACAAGTGATAAGTCCAGGATCATACTTGTAGTGCTCGCCGTAAGAGATGTAGCTTGATGTCTGAGTGGCATTTCTGCCACCCTTATCGACGCTGTTCGTGGAGGAAACCCTGACATTGGCATTGAGAAAGACACGCATGTCAATGAAAAGTGAACTGACCCAGGAATTGGAGTTTTGAAGATGCCCTTCAATTTCAGAGAGAATTCGTGCCCCCGTGACACGCAAACAGTTTCGTTGGAAAAACCTCATGCATTTCCTGCATTTGATTCATGGGGTATGAAAAGGGGGCCGGACAACGACCATGAGCAGTGATGGCGCCAACCGTCTGTTCGGTAGACAGTCTTTCACGCAGTCCTCTCCATGATGATTCACAGCGGTTTTAACCTTCAAAGAACCATAAATTGCAGCTAGATAGACAAATGGATTCGAAAGAGCATCGACTGACTGTATACATAACCCGGCCTTAAATAATCATCAATGTCAGGAAGGGATCGCGCTTGATTTCAAGTCGCGCCAATGACAATGGCAATGTGACATCGTTCTATACGCTGGTCTGTAGCGGGACAGACTTCGAGCAGAGGGGTTAGCACACGACACCTGTGAGGAGGTATCAAATTAACGTACCTTTGAACCACAAAAAGGTGATTTCTGATTTTAATAGCACTATCAAATGTCGCAGAAGGTTAGTCCGATGTTGAGTGGTCTGATCATTGCGACCCAAACATTAGGTCAAGGTATCAGGCCTAAGAAAGGACTGACCGCACCTCGCGCGGACTAACATATCCTTGACTTTATCTACAAAGTTTCGTGCTGGGCACAGGCTAGAAATATAATCACAATGTCTGCATTGTATGTTGGTTTACCTATATACAAATTTCGTTAGGAATGGGACAGTGAGGCAAACAGTGCTGTGCGAACCTTCACTAGGACGCCGTCTGGGACAACAGTAAAATGTGGTCTTAGTACATAGGCTTCGGCAAACACCGAAAAGCAAATAGCTAACGCGATTACCTCAAACCCGGTCAGATATCGATACGCCGGTAGTACGTAAGTTGGGGTTCTGTAATCTGTAGTTTACTATTTCCATCCACCTATCTTCTCAATTTTCTTTGGGGTCACTGAACGACGTCCCGGTCTCAGACATCGAACTGAAATTATCTACTCCAGATGCAATCCAGATCTGCAAAAATTCTTTCCTGAAAGCCTTCGAAAATATTCTATCCGGTGACCGAAACCCTGTTCGCGAACCATCATTGAACGGGAGAACTTAATATCTTTGTGTGCGATACGCCTCGGAATTGACCCATTATTATAAGATTTGGCCGCTTATCGTCCACCAGAAGGTATCTTACACCCAAGTTTCTGGTCCTGACTTACTATATGCGCCTGTAAATTGATGGCCGATGGGCTATGCAGTGCCCTGCACATTGGACAAAAAGGCTCAGCGCAGATCCAGGTGCGAGGGTATCCAAGTTATCCAAGCCACGAGGCATCTTGCAAGTGTTCTCGCGTGCTTCTTATAAGCTCCTGCTTTTAACCCACACCCCCAGATCGTCCAACCTCAGAGCTCTTGACAGACTTACACCATATATCGCGAATCAAGGCTACTTGACATGTCTGTTGCCTCAAAATCTTCCCAGACTGATGTCTTGGAGTATATAATCACCCACATATTCTGTCCCATCAAATTACCGCAGCACAGCGATTATACTCCTGACAATGATCGCTCCCTCCTTGATGT
Source organism: Suillus subalutaceus (assembly GCF_016647625.1). NCBI lineage: Eukaryota > Fungi > Basidiomycota > Agaricomycetes > Boletales > Suillaceae > Suillus > Suillus subalutaceus. The sequence continues at coordinate 105,720 of NW_024540289.1, read as the reverse complement.
CGTGCTAGGCTCAGCTCGCAAATTTGTGAGTTCGTTGACCGACCATGATCAGGAGCAGTGGAGTCCTTCGTTGAAGATGCTGGAGAATCTTGCTGTTACGATGACTTCTCCTTCCCTGACTGGGGATGTTGTCGAGCCGCAAATCAAATCCATGCAAGCAGGAGGTATGTACGTAGTGTTGGCGCCAAAAATTGACTTTCAAAATTTCTCTGTAGATATTCTTGCATATCTGATTCGGGAACAAAATGCCGCTGTCGTACTTCGTAAGCTCGACACGAAAACCATCTTTGAATCCTTCGAAGTTTCACCACCAGCATCTGCTATCATGGAGGCAAAGGGGAAGCTCCTGTGTTCGTATCCAGGACCCGCGATCGCCGTACCAAACTCAGTGGTGGATAACCCTACCTTTCCTCCTGAGTTGGTGAACTTTCTCTCGCACATGAGCTCTGATGGGTTAGATCCCTCAGTTCCCAAAGGAGAGACTGTACATCCTCGCTACATTACCCAGCTTCTCACTGATATCCTTTGCGCGTTTGGCGAGCCGGCTGACATCCCTCGTATTCGAAAACGTATATGCGATGATGCGTTACAGTCCAACGCCACGCTCCCTTGGCGAAGATCATCCATATGGCTTGTCATTAGGGTTGTATTGCAGACATCTCTCGAGCGCACAAGCCTTGGACGAAACAGTTACAAGGCTTTCATGGCTTCTCTCATGACCGACCTTGTGTCCGAAGCGCTTGAGGGGGATATGTCGAGTGATCTGCTCTACTCCATGTCCATTAAAATCAGTCGCCGCTTGGTCAAGCTTCAGGCCGAAGACGAATTCTTAGCAATTGCGATGCACAAAGCTACGGAAGATATTAAAGACAAACTGGAGCTGCGCTGGAAGAATGTTCAGGTGGCTCAGGCGGATTCCCCTCATTGGGATGCCTCGGATGTGCATATAATCAGAGATACCAGGCTCTCTTTGACCGAAAGCAAGGAGTATATTGCCTCTATCCTATATCCTACCCATGTCCAACCCAACGTGCTGGACTTTGAGCCGCATCATCGTCCACGGGGCACTATTGACGACTTCCTTGGTCCTGACGCCAATTTCTTCGAGAGCGCTTATGCCGAAGACCCCTTTGTAGCACTTTCGGATTTTGAATGTACCATTGAGCGGCACATTGATGGCTGGGTGAATTGTGTCATGAACCTTGATGCTGCCCATATTGATGCCGCTTGCATGACTATTCAAGCGCGCGCTAGAAGTTATTCCACCAGAGCACAATCATTCTATTCCGGAAATCCTGAGAATATATCCATCATGCTGCTCACGCTGTTCGAACTCTGGGTCGCACTTGATAAGCTGGTTGTCGAGTCGATCCCTCTCCTCATGGAGTACTCCCCGGAGGTCCCAGTTGCCATATTCGATCGCCTTCTCCTTCAAAAAGCTGCCGCTATAGAGCGACTCCGAGTTCTTCAACAGTATGTTGCTGGGCGTCACACCCACAATGCACTCTCGGTCTTCTCGGATGGGGCAGATATGTCCACGTTTGCAGTTCGTTACTATAACCAATCCGAGGAGCTGCAGTCATGCAAGCAGCGCATTGAAGACGATGCAAATGCAGAGCGTAAAAAACGAATCGCAGATCTTCGCCGCAAAAGCGACAGATATCGGTGTTTCACAAAAGAAATTGACGCTCTCACGTGCGACTACTACACGAACTGGCGAGGTTGGTCCCAACATGACCGTAATTGCCGTCGGTGCGAGAAGCGGAGGGAGAGGGATAACCTTTCTGTTGAAGTTCATGAATGGCCACTTCCTGACTCTGTCTACGATGCAGCAGTAGTGGTATTTGAGCTTGGTGCCCCGATCGCTTTCAAGATGTGGCGATCTTTCACCTTCCATTTTCTTTATGACATATGCACCCCAACTTCACCACAGATTCAAAGTGCGGGGCAGTATATCATGCTCGCACATTATGGGCCGCTCTCACGTTATCACGCAGAGCATCCCAGTCAACGTATCACACTGGCCTCCATGACAGCGCCCCCCCGGACCTCCCCCAAATCCCTTCCATGCACTGAAAGTGACATCTTCACCAACACTGTTAATCAGCTGTGTTTCCTTCTTTACGATACGACCTGTGATGTTTGGGCCTCCGGTTCTTTTCGACAGGCTGACATATCCGATATTTGCACCCACGTGCTGCCACAAGGTCCATATCGCGGACTACAATACTACCTGTCGGGTACCCAGCACACCTCCAATGAGGTCTTGGCTAACCAGGCCACATGTCATGCCGAGTTGACGCTTCACGAATTCATCGCTTTTGGGGGCCTCCGTAGTGGCAGCTTTTTGCAATGGATCAACATCCTCCGTGAATTGCGAGCACGCACGCTCACATTTCGTGATCCCGCGGTCCACTTGCTACTGCTCCAGGCTAGTTCAGAGGTGGGAAAGCTTTCGGCCGACGGGTCTAGGGCATGGCACAACGAACTGAAAGCCTCAGAATTCGGACACGCCCTTATTGATGAGCTCCAAAGCTTAAAAGTAAGCGTGGAAGCCAATTGGCTGGAGGGCACAACAATGTCAACAATCTCCATCCTGGTGTCCCGCCTTCTCTCATCAGCAGATGATTACCGCGTCATCCAGAAATCATGCAAGTTACTGCAAGATGTCCGAAATACAACTTTCAGATGGGTGCAAGAGCTATCCAAAGCTGATGCTCCAGACGAAAAGTCTAGTCGTGAACGCCAAGTCCGCGTTCGTGACATGGCAGCAACTTGTCTCAGTACCTACGATGTTGGCCCGGACAACATCACAGAACTCCTCCAATCGCCACAGAATTTGGAGATCCTGGTGTACTGTTCTGTTACAGTGACGGACAACGTGCCTATAGATCTCCACTCTCTCCCGATAATTTCAAGATTACTTCTTGAACGCAACCGTCGGTTGTCACACTTCTTAGAGACCTATTTGCGACACCATGTGGAAGATGACCAAGAAGGTCTTGATTTGGCAATGGGGCGTCTTTGGCCTGCATACCAGCGCCACACGCCCTGGGATGTACTTGAATCTCCAAACTCTCGGTGGCTTAGATGTGAAACAGCGCCTCCTGACGATTCATCCCGCCAAACCATTCATCTTGATATGTTGATGGCTCGCCTATTGGTTGACGGCAAGCCATTAACCAGGCTGCCAGATTGCTTTTTGCGGCATCCTAGCTACATCACCCTCTTCGGTCATGTGAGTTTTCCGCCTTACTCATCGACCGGCTGTCTCATATCACCGAGTAGCAAGTGTTTGATGTTTTCCCCACAAAGATTCCCAGCATGGAATTTGTTGCCAAGGCTGTTATGCATCACTTCAAAGTGAGTTTGTACAGTCCAACTTGAAGGATGAGCCAAAACTTAGCTGTCCTTTGATAGATATTTTTCGGGATGCGCAGCGGGGACGTTGTCATTCAGTCACAACATGAAAGTGGGGACTTTCTTGAGCTAATACCTCCGGGGAAACTTGAGCTGGACATCCCCGTATTACTAGTCAACGGTCACGTGCATTGGCTCAACCTACGCACTCGTGCAATCGAATTTCGTCCAATGGAGAAACTGTGGGAGCCTTCCAGCGAGAACTGGGTATTGCAATTCACGAAGGACGGGCAGTCAGTTGCACGGCGGGGCCAAACAACTTTGTTTGACATTCGGAGTCGCGCGTTTTGCATGATAGCAAATACACTAGGCCCACTCGAAAACTCCCAATACCTAATTGTCACTAGCAGCGTGGACGAAGAAGTCAAGGTTGATCTCCCTCGGTTTGGACTCTCTTTCTTCATAGACAAAGATGGAGAATTGCATTCGCGGAACCAGAGAGGCATGGTTGTCGACAAAGATCAATCCACTGGTACAATGCTTGGACTTGTTAACCAGCTCGTTTTACGCCCAAAAGATCGACAAATTTACAGCGATCGTCGTGTCATCATCCCCCAGGGAAATGTGGTAGTAGAGCCCAGCGGTCATCATATCCGGATCACCATCCATGCTGGTCCTAATCATGTTCGCCGTCCCTACCACTGTTACACCGTTGACACAGAATTATGCCGCCTGACGGGAAATGTTGGTCTCACGAATAAACTGTACAAGGCGTACTTGCACGCCGTGTGCAGTGCCCATGTTCCAGATCCGTTGACTCGACGTACCGGTTTGGAAGAAGCCATGTGTTTGCTGCAATCCGCCGCATGTTTTTCCTTCATGAAGCTGGACTCATTCGACTGCGAGCTTCTAGCTCGGATAGGTTCCTTGACTGTTGATCGGACATGGTTCAGCAGAAGGTCACAGGAGGTCCACTGGCAATGTGGTTTATCATCTTATGTCCAAAGTTGCGCATTCTATCATGCTGTCAGGGACATAGTCCAATATGCACAGAAGCTGCAGGTGCTCAGCGAAACACCAGTTCTAGTTTGTCCAGATTTTCCAACACGCAATGAGTCCCTCCTGGAACGCGCCTCTCAGCGGTCCACTTTCCTTTACTCTCACGATCCAGTCAATTCCTTCTATCCCAGAAAATCGTCGAGCAGTGAATATACTTCCAGAGATGTTTACTGCTGCTCAATCGACGATCAAAACGCGTTTGATTGTGCACGCATGGTGTGCGACTGGAGCGTCACGCTTGAACCTTGCCAGGCGCTCTACGATGTCTTCGTTCAGTGGGGTGAAGTTTCTGGGGACACTCGCAATGTATCCCTTCGATATGATCGAGAGTGGTTGAAGCCTGATTTGGCTACGAGATGGATGTCTGTCTACGAACTTTGCTGCGACGCAGACCAGGAGACTCACACATTTCAACTCGCTTTCACGTTACCAGCCATGGCTTACTCCTCCCCGGAAAATGTGGGACTTGCTGCAACCATGTTTGCGTTTGCGGCTAATCCAGAGTTCCGTGCAATCTGCTCCCCCAGATATGATATATACGATCTTTCTTTTGGGATCATACCCCTTGAACAGGATCTCTGCCACCACATCTCTTCTCATACTACCTTCCACAGAAGTCCCGAGGCGTCGTGGTCTAGTCACGACAACGAGTCATCCCACGACTTTAATGATCGGCGGCAAAGGCACTTCCAATCCGAGTGTCTACGTGAACAGAAAGCGGCGGTTGGTGTCCTTCTTGATTGTTGGCCTCGCGATTCCATCCCTGCACATGCTTTGCAGTGTTTAAGTGGCTCCCGATACGACAAGCTCGCCCTTTGCGCTGCCCTTGAAAAGCAATACTCGAACTGCTATCGCAACCGGTGTCTGAAGGTATATCTGGATCGTGTGCAGAATGTGCTTGATGAAGCGAGGCAGACACTCATGCCCACCATCAAGCAATCATACGCATTCACCACGAGCAATTCAGATGTTATATCAGTCACCACCACCGTTCTTACCCAAGACCTGTTCAGAAAGCCTCCGCCAGTCATCAAATTACTTCCTGACCCTCTCAAGCGAAGTAACACTTTACTAAGCGACAGATCCCTTGGCGGCGGGCTTGATTCATCTCTATTGGAGGATGTTATATCGAAGTTCTCGCGATGTCGATCGGACCTATTCAGTGTCCACTATGCTGAACATCTAGAAGACAGTAGAATCGACCTAGAGAACGAACAATCACCCATTGTGCCAGACCCAACCCGCTGGACAGTTGACATGTTGCAACATCATCATATGTGGTGCAATAGGCTCTATAATAACGCCTTTCGCAGATTGGAAGAGCATCTAGCTCCCGTGGGTTTGGCGGAGGAAAGTTTATTCAATTCTGGGCAATGGCCGCGCATTACCGTCACATTTCTTCTTGGTCTTCTCGCCTCCACGTCAAAAACGCCTCTCTGTGACCCGTGGAAAGCCCCTTTGACCGGTTTCGTCCATATTCTTCTTCGACTACAAAGATCGCAACGACTTCTGAAGTTGAAGTTGGCGACTGGTGGGGACAATGGGGAGTTTCTAAAGGAGCTGGTGAATGACGGTCACATCGGACTGGATGGTACACAGAAATATCTGGACTGGCTTCTAATTCAGGTATTCAATGGTTGCCAACAATTGATACGATCGATCACTAACGGTACTAGGCAGAGAACCGATTTCTTATCCGTCCCATGCAAGCCAACGTTGCAATGGAGATGATTTCCCCAAGCTCTGGCGACAATACCACACTGCAGCTTCATATGGGGGAAGGAAAATCATCCGTGATCGTACCTGTCTGTTGTGCTGCACTGGCAGATCGCAGCAATTTGGTGCGGGTCGTCGTGCTAAAGCCTTTGGTCGTTCAGATGTTTCAGTTGCTTGTGGAACGGATCGGCGGCCTTACCAACAGGCGAATTTTCTACCTGCCATTCTCGCGTTCATTGCCCATTACTTCTGATCATGCAAACATCATCCAATCGCTCTTCGAAGAGTGCAAAGCTGTTGGCGGTATCCTCGTTGCTCAACCAGACCATATCCTCTCTTTTAAGTTGATGACCGTGGAGCAACAGCTTCCGCCCACAAATGCGGTCGGACAATCCTCAGCAGAGCTGGCCACGCCCTTGCTGAATACTCAGCGGTGGCTTGATATGCACACTCGTGACATACTGGACGAGAGTGATGAACTGCTGCATGTCCGCTTCCAACTTGTCTACACCATGGGCGACCAACAGCACTTGGAAGGTTATCCTGATCGATGGACCACAACACAACAGGTGATGACCCTTGTGGCAAAGCATGCTCGCCTCCTTCACCAAGAATTTCCTCTTGGAGTAGAGTTCCAGCCAGGCGCTACTATCGGAACCTTCCCACTCAGAGTCTTGGACGTTCGCGCAGGAGAAAGACTGGTCGAGCTAGTTTGTGACGACATTCTTGCCGGTAACCTTCCAAATTTCGCATTCGGACATGTTCCACCTCGTATGATAAATTCCATCCGCAAGCATCTTACCCTCTCGACTATTGACCCGCAGCTCCTTCGCGATGTCCGGAATTATTGCGCTGGGTCCAGTCTGTGGAATGGACTACTGCTCATTCGAGGACTCCTCGCACACGGCATACTGATCTACACGCTGAAGGATCGGCGTTGGCGCGTAGATTACGGTCTGGATCCTCAGCGTACAATGCTCGCCGTGCCTTACCGTGCTAAGGATGTTCCCTCACCTCGGGCAGAATTTGGGCATCCAGACATCGCAGTCGCACTCACATGCCTTTCGTACTACTACGGAGGCCTCACTGAGAAACAGGTGGCCCTCTGCTTCCGCCAGCTACTCAAGCAAGGCAATCCTGCATTGGAATATGAGACGTGGATCAAGGGGTTGTCTTCAGATTCACTTCCAGACAATCTGCGACGCCTCAGTGGAATCAATATGGAGTCTACTGAACAGTTCACTGATTGTTTGGTACCTCTCTTCGGGCGCAACAAGGCCGTCGTAGACTTCTTCTTGGCTCAGTTCGTCCTTCCAAAGGAAGCCAAGGAGTTTCCACACAAGTTATCTTGCTCTGCCTGGGATCTTGCAGAGCGAAAGTCTTCCGGATTGCCTACCACGGGCTTCAGTGGAACAAATGACTTCCGCTACTTGCTACCCGCCACCATAACGCAGCATCCACTAGACCACCAGCGCGGTACGAACGCCAGAGTCCTCGGTCACCTTTTGCAGCAAGAGAATGATCATTATGATTCACTTGCTGCCGGCGGAAGCGCTGGAAAGCTCCTCAATGTCATCGCGAAGCAGTCGCCTGAAATACGCGTCTTGCTCGACGTGGGTGCACAAGTCCTTGACTTACAGAATGACGAGGTGGCGAAGATGTGGCTGGACATCAATCAAGATGCTCAAGCGGCAATTTATTTCAGCGAGCACGATGAGCTTGTGGTGCGCACTCGAGATCATGTTATAGAACCATTTTCCGCATCTTCCTTTGCTCAGCAAGTGGACCAGTGTGTATTGTATTTGGACGATGAACACACCAGAGGAACGGACGTGAAGTTGCCTCGGGGATTCCGCGCAGCTGTCACATTAGGGCCGAAGGTCACCAAGGATCGCCTTGTCCAAGGTGAGGACGCAATGTATATGTTCATTAATAGCATTTAGTAACATATTACTAGGTTGCATGCGTATGAGAAAACTCGGCCACGGCCACTCAGTCATGTTTTTCGCACCTCCAGAAATAGATCGCAGCATCCGAGCGGTGAACAACAAGCACGATGAAGACATTGACATTCATGTATCAGATATCCTCGTGTGGGCGATGACTGAAACGTGCTCGGACATCCAACATCGTGCTTCACAATGGCTTCAGCATGGTGTAGATTACCAGTCTCGCCACAGTGCATGGTCGTCGTTCTTATCCGGCGATATTACACCCACCGAACTTACCCGTTCGTGGCTACAGCCAGAGGCCAAGCACTTGGAAGAGCTATACGCTCCAGCTCTGACTAATACATCTGCTTCACACACATCGCTAGACGAAGACCTTCTGGAGAGATGCAACAGCCTCGGACTAGGCATTTTGTCTGACAACCGCCTGGACGAAGAGCAAGAGAGAGAAGTAGTACATGAGATTGAGCGCGAGAGCGAGGTGGAGAGACCACCACCGGTGTTGGCTGCTACCCATGGCATTGACGAGGACGTCCGGTACTTCATCCAAACAGGCACCATTCCGGATGGATCTTGTGCGTTCACTGCCGTTTTCGACACCCTCACCACCACTTCAGCTGCTTTCTTCGGGCGCCAGCCATGGTCACAGGACGTGTTTGCCTCGAGGGATTTCGCTACAACCGTTCTGACCGAAGAAAAAACGGACAGCTACATACGCCCAGTTAACTGGATTCTTTCAAGTACAGCATCCGGCACGCAGGTGCTAGTCGTTGTCAGCCCCTTCGAGGTTAACGTTTTGTTACCTGACATTCAAGCAAGTAAGCAAGTTCACTTGCACGCTTATACACCTCGCGTCATCAAGATGATGAAGTCGTGCGACGACTTGCGCCTTTACATCACCCCATCAATTTCCCCACGATGGACGCCAGATGACACCCTCATCCGCCAGCTCAACGTCTTTGCTGGACAACTATACTTTCCTCACCAGTCCGCATACGTGAAATTATGTCGCCTCTTAGGGATTTATACTGCAAATCTCAGATATCAGGGTATCTTTGAGATTCAAAGTGATGGATTCATCAAACCGGAGCATCGGCCTCGCACTGCGGATTCCCTTAACACCTTCCAACAATCGCCTATCCCCATGTTGAAAGCGCTTTTCGGTATCCGTCGCAAGGGAATGGGGTACTTGCCTACGCACATCGGAAAGCTATTGGATGCTCGATGTTTGACGAGCGAGGACTTCCAAGAGATGGCTTGAACTGTAAGTTACACTTCTTCTGTATGCAAACGCTCATTGACACATGCGCAGCTACCCTTTAGTGATATTCAGTGATTAGAAACAGGAAAATGTCGTGCATGAACGTTTTTCATATCCATTATCTTCTTGCAGGTCTTCCAAACTACATAATGACTTTCGTCGATTTTCATTACTGCATTACCGTCAGGGCTACTCAATCTACATACCATATTATATTTTCTTCAGATTTTGTATAGTATTCGGCTAGAAGTTAACGTTGGTCCTAGTATGAGCACGCCAATGTCAACTGTATCGTCAGGGAGTAGCCCTCCGTCTCTATTACGAGGACCTCGGTACCATGGAAAGGCTGCACAACACAAGACTGGTGAGAATCTGTTCGAGCTGCTTTAACTCAAAGGCTACCAGCAATCCTAGAACAAACCTACCTCCTCCCTTCCGGGTGAAGGAATGGACATTACATCTTTGAACGCATGCATCCTTGGTCTGACTCTCTGTTGTGACAAAGAGTACTATTACACGGACGCTAGAAGGTACGATGCGTGCATTGGAACTGTACTGCGGTTCAGCCTCGGCAGCGCAGACCTCGTCGAAGTTATCGAATATGGGTATGGAGAGGCCGAGTCATCGTGTTCACAAAAAGAAAAGAATTGTCCAAGCACATATGCGCTCATCTGCTTTCAGCCTGCACGCGATCTCCTTCGCAACCGATGTCTTGCCCATCAGAGGTGATACATACATCATGTACACACAATAAAGCCACTGTCGAGCCGATAGAACAGGTCTATGTTGCAAGGTAAATGCATCAGAATCCGTCAGAACCAAAATCTGGCACACATTTCACCCCGAACAATATCCTTGCATGTACGGCGTAGTTGTCATCAAGTCTTGTCGTGGCCTTGAGGATCTCAGATACCCCTTGTAGATGAATTGACGATTCCTAGGGTATCACTAGATCTGCGGAAGGTGAAGGCGAGAATGACGATGCAAATGCAGGACTAATGAGATGATCAGCGTATGTCGTAGCCAAGAAACTATAGGAGCTTACTCGTCGGTTTATCGTGCTCTTCCTGATCGGACACGTGGGAGCGAGACCGTACCAGCAAATTCCAAACTATGAGCTATGGCGGATGTCGCACAGGAAAAAAAAGGCAGCGCGCTAAACGAGATTACAATCTTCCACGATTTGTGGAATCATCTCTAGAGCCTCTATTCCATGATTGCCTGCGCTAGAGTTGAATGAGGCAAGGGAGGACGCAGAGGCCATGCGTATGCCTCTTCTCTAACCATCGATGGGCTTGATGTGGATAGGAAAGGTTTGCAGATGCTGTGATAACAGCTAATTAGAGTAGTTCCAATTGAAGAATGCGGTCGTATATTGATATTGGGAGATAATGAGATTGACGAGCGATTATTTCATCCAAGAGGTACCCGCTCGGAACATGCTGAACATGAGGACATGGCTCGGATGGGGCTCTGAGCAGTATTACTTTGGGAGCATTGAATTTCCGACGCAAAAATGAAAAACACGTGACTTTTGAATTGGCTCGATTAGTCACGTGATGCTGTGCAAAGCAATGCACCGGGAGGTTACTAGGTTAAGGAAGGTATGACAGGATGCTGTTCTTTGACCATCCATCGCCTCTTGAGCTTCAGTCAGATCAAACTGAATTCTCCGCCGATCAGCGTTTTAAACCGCCTATTCCTAATCACCGCGCAGCTTTCACAAGACTGCACTGCTTCCAGAAACTAGAATAACTCCATTTGTCTATAAAGGCGCATCTGAAGACACACATCATATTATGGTCATCGTCGAAGAGAAGTGCATGCAGTCTATTCCACCTCCTCCCTACGTCCCTAATGCCAGCTCTCTACCCCCACCCCCCTTCCCGGGTGAACATCGTGGAGCAGCGAAGCCATCTGACCTACCTCCACACCTATTGTTAAAGATCGTGTATATGACATTTCCACAAACACCTGGGATTGACGAGGGAAAGATCGAACGGCAGAGAAAGACACTTTGTTGGCTCTCCACACAACTCCGACTGGTTAATCTCTCATTTTACGTTGGTGCGTGCTGTTCAAGTCCTTTGACCGTGACGGCCGGAACTCACATTGCCAATGAAGCGTGTGAGCATGTACTGCGCTCCACATATCTACCGGCATACAATTCGATGATACGCTCTCCCTATTCATCCGATCCATTTCCATTTTCTTCCTCAGCTTCTACTTCCTCTTGCGATACCCTGCAACGGGAGACCAAAGTTCTTGACCTCTTCATCGCACTCAAGGTCCACGAAGATGTTATGGTTGATGACTCATCACTTCACCTCGAGCGAGAGGACTCGTTCAAAGACCTTTTTGACCTCATGCAACCGCGCAGCCGGCTAGAAGACCTTGTTCGACACTATGGTCTCCGCGAGGGAGTTGTACACACAAACCCATCCGGAGTGAATGTTTCGTCTTCATCGTCCAGTATTTTCAGGTTGAATAACAGCGGAACTGGATCTGCGAGCACAAGCAAACGGACATCAGACCCTGCACCACTACCATTCAGCGCGCTATCTATTTCGTTCTCACCGAGGCGAGTTGGCCTCGTGCTAACGACTTCAGGTAGGAAACGGACGATTGTGGATGTAGCACGGACGAGAGATGAGAAGCTAGAGGTCACTGCAAAGAAACTTGTGCGGCAACTGAAGGTTTGGCTCAGCGATGGTTCAAGGTCTAGTGGCATCATTTAGTTTCAGATTCCTTGCTTCCACTGCTTATTGATAGTACGGTGCTAGATCAAACTTCGGACTCATGATGGTGCACAAGCGTAGTCTACCCTAGACCGTGTCCAGTTAGTCTTGCATGTGGACGTACTAGTTACTGGTACATACCTTCTGCAAGGGTGAACAATGCATGATGTGGGTAAAATAATTAATGTAGGACTGCTCCATGAAAAATAAAGAACGAATTATCAAGCAAATATCAAGCACTTGGCTGAAACTGGTGCCCAAGATGCTAAGTCACGGTGGCGGGATGGAGTCGCCATACTCAGCTACAGTGAAAAAAGATAGATTATGACCTCACTGCGGCGTATGTTTCGCCCACCCAGCCTAAGCATGTGCCACCAATTGGCAATGATTCTGTCTTTCGAAGTTTGGGGTCTATTGGGGAATCCCACAAAGTTCGTAGGCAGTACGGTTTGAACACATTGTCAGGGATGGAGCGGGCGTGGCGTCCAATACTGTTCAATCTCCGGTAGCTTTAAGACGGGAACAACCCGAGTCTGGTCCAAAGAAGCGATCGTGGCTTTAGTGAAATCCCCTCGCAGGATGATGATATGAATCAAACTAAAAACAAGTACTATAGAGCGCAACAAGTATGGCAACATACCCGACAGTAGTACGTCACCGGTAGAAGTCGCTGTCTAGACTGGGACCCCGTTCACTAAACTAGTCCCGCTTTGGGTCTACCCACTTATTTGTAGTAGCATGAGTCTAGAAGTGACTGTAGACACACAGTAATACTCAAGAGTCAATTGATCGTCTACGAAATGCCCAGGCGCGCAAGAGTACACTTTGTATCGCTGAAATCATCCCTGGTCAATCTCCCAATATCAGTATACGGTCCCCTTCTCGAGAGACAGATTGTATGTTTACATTGTTTCTCCGTCTCATACCTGGACTCTGACTTCGATTGGAATTATTATTGCAGCGTCCGCAAACCCTTGCTGTCCACTTAAAACCTACCGATGGCGAGGGAAGAGAGGCGTATGTTGGCTGGACCGGCATGGCTTCTGCATCCTCCCTTGCCTCATTCAACTCTACCGCAGGCGAACGTGGAATAGAGACGCTAGAGATAGATCCACAGTACGCGGCAGGCTTGGGCTTCAAAGAAGGAGATGTGGTGCGTTCTTTATTCCCTCGCACAACTGTTACTTCCTCCGGCTGATGGTGTAGCTTGGATCGGCAGGTAGAATTAGGTTTACTATATGACCTCCCATACGCGAAGACAGTGGGCACTGAACCTCTCAGTGCAGATGACTGGGACATAGTAGTAGGTCTTGACATCCCTGCTGACTAGCTGGCTTGACTCCACCTATCCCAGGGACTGCATGCAGCGCACGTTGAAGGTACTCTCCTCTCTCAAGTGCGAGTTGCGAATGTCGGACAAGAGATCAATGTTTGGGTGCTCGGGCGGACGAGAGTACGACTAAGAATTGGTGCGTGCCATCATACTATCTTATTCACATTGATATCCCCTACTGATCTTCCCTCAATCACAAGTCTCGCTCGACACGTCTGTGACCGCAGCGCTGCTCACAACCGATACCGAGGTTAGCATTGCCCCCAAGTCGCACAGGAAATCGAAAACCGAAACCAAAACCTCGTCTTCAACAAGCTTAGAACACGGAACCGTTGCGCCAACGCAGGACAAACCCTCATATCCATCTGAAATTCTCCGAACGCTCCCTGCGCGCCTTGTCAACGTCCCCGAAATGACTAATCTACGCGATACCAAAACGCGCGCATATATTCATCCTTACACTCTATCGTTGCTTACAGGGACTCGGTACATCCCGTTCGACCCAAATCCTGACCCTCCACGTTCGGGTTGGTGGTGCGCGCATGCACGTAGGCTTGAGCCACCCAAGGATCCAACAGATACCATAAATTCCGGTACCGGTAACAACACCAGCATCAAGCCAAGTGCTGAAACTGAGCAGGATGATGGCGATGCAAAGGTACTGCACCCGGGATCAAAAAGAGAGTTGGGGGCAAAACATGATGAAGGGAACGGAAAGAACGGGTGGGAAGTGTGGCTGGGAATCTCTGATCGCGTTTTGGAGACCCATGTGATGTTTGTCGGTGAAGTGAAGGGTGGGGTCGGGGACTGGGATCTCGTTCGGTGCGCTGCTTTCTTTTCATGTGTAGTTCCACCACCACCATTGCTAATATAGTAACTTTGTAGGATATCGCTCACGGGTGCCCGTGAGCAGGGGCCTGTAATCAATGGAAACCTCGATGAGTACGCTCGAACATTCCCTTGATTACGACATAAGCTGATCATTACGTTAGTCCAGCGTCCCCATCATCCTCGCCTTCAGCTTCCGCAGTGATCTCACCAGAACTAGTGACGCCCTCTGAACCATCGCTTCGCTTATCAGGTGTCTCCAATATTATCGAAGATACGACAAAGACTTGCGTCGCGAACTACGCCGTACATGCGCGCAAGGATGTCATTCGGGGAGGTATGTGTATCAGATCTTGTTTCTGGCACATTCTGATGCATCTTTCATCCTTGCGCTTCCACATGTACTACAGTTCCTGGCATCCTAATAACAGGCCGTCAGGGAATGGGCAAGACATCAGTTGCGAAAGAGATCGCGCGCAGACTGGAAGCAGATGAGCGCGTGTATGCCTGTGAGTGGGATACTCTATGCTCTAATGCTTTTCTAGCCTAACCAATTTCGTTGCTGCTTGAAATCGTCGATATCAAAAAATATTAATCAGCCATACATTATATTGACTTCTCCCCGCTCGCATCCAAGCCCGCTCAAACCCTCGGTGCACTCTTTCGCCACCTCTTTGTGCTGGCACGATGGCACAGCCCCTCTGTCCTCATCTTTGACAATCTTGACAAAGTCTGTGCTGCCGAGGTCGAACACGCGGATTCTTTCCGCCAGCGACATATAACGGAGCTCTTCCTCATGCAATACAGCTCCAACGCACGCCTTGCACCATCTAACTTCCGTGGTATCGTACTCCTCGCCACAGCAGAAAGCCAGACTAGCGTGCACTCGCTACTACATACACTGCATATCTTCAAGGATGTCGCCTCCATTCCTCCCCCGGGAAGGGAGGCGCGGAAGGAGGTGGGTTTCTCCTTGATTATTGGTACCTTTTGAGTTGAAGCGATTTGAACAGATTCTCGCCAATCTTGTGTCACGCCGGCTTTCCATGGCTAAGGAGCCACTGTCATTTGTTGTCGACAAATCGGACCCGCCTGAGTACACTCGGTTAGCGGTAGGGACGGAGGGCTATTCCCCTGTGGACTTGCGGGACCTTGTCACGCGGACGATACAGGTCGCTGTTGGGCGGGCAGTGTCAGAAGTGGGCGCAGATGTTGAGAAGGTGAGAATCACCCGATGCGCATGTTTCACTATTTGACAATTGTCTGGGAAGGTCACACTTTCGGCGAAAGATTTTGTAGAGGCCCAAGAGGGATTTGTGCCTCTCTCACTGAGGGATGTGCCCTTGCAAAAGTCGGACGTAGAGTGGGCTGACATTGGCGGTGTGTGTTTCTCTTCGAGGATTATATCGTCGGTTCATTAATTGTGGCGGTACAGGCTTGAAGGACACCAAGCTCGTGTTGAGGGAGACCCTAGAGTGGCCGACGAAGTATGCTCAATTGTTCAAGCAGTCTCCGCTGAGGCTCAGATCTGGGTGCGTCTATAATGCTCTTTATTGTGGATGCAATTTATGGAAGGAATGTAGGCTACTCTTGTACGGCTATCCTGGCTGTGGAAAAACGCTACTTGCGTCAGCCGTCGCGAAAGAGTGCGGGTTGAACTTCATCAGTATTAAGGGTCCAGAGCTATTGAACAAATATATCGGACAGAGTGAAAAATCAGTACGCATATATGAGGTTTTTCAAGGAAATACTTACTCTGTTTAGGTGAGAGACATTTTCGATCGTGCGTCGGCTGCCAAACCCTGCGTGCTCTTTTTCGATGAGTTTGACTCGATTGCACCAAAGAGGTGAGTTTATTGTTATGTGCTCTATTTGCTGTGAATATAAATGTTTGTGTGCAGAGGACATGACAGTACGGGCGTGACAGACCGCGTGGTAAATCAGATGCTAACCCAGATGGATGGTGCCGAGGGGCTTGATGGAGTCTATGTCCTCGCTGCAACGAGGTGGGTTACCTCCATTGAGCGCGTCGTTTGATTGTTGATCTTGCGCAAGTCGGCCAGACCTCATCGATTCCGCACTGCTTCGTCCCGGTCGGTTGGATAAATCTTTGCTATGCGATCTGCCTGATATTGAGGACCGAAAAGACGTCAGTGCCCCACTGTGCTTCATATATCACAATATTAACATTGTCTTGTACACCTGCTCAGATTTTGGTTGCAGTATCCCGGAAGCTAACGCTTGCTCCCTCTGTGGACTTTGATAAACTTGCAAGTGTTACTGAGGGCTTCTCGGGTGCGGACCTGCAGGCGCTTGTATACAATGCGCATCTGGAGGTAGTGCATGCTGCTATAGATGCTGAGGAGGCGGATGGTAATGGTGGAGATGGTGTCGGGGCGGGCCGGAGGAGGTTGGGCGTGGGGCTCAGTGACGAGGTCCCGGTAAAGTATATGGTACTGGGCGCTAGGAAGGATGCAGCGAAAGAGGCGTCTAAGGCAGACGAGACGAAAATGAAGCAACGAGTAAGAAACTGCGCTCGTATTGGCACAGATCTTTCTGACTGATATGTTTCTAGCTGCAAAAAATTAGGGTGTCGAAATCTGGGGGGGCGGAGGCTGATAGCCGGGCCGTTGTGACGCCCAAGAAGGTTTGTGTTTCTTGCTTTTCTCATATAGACCCCTCTGATCACTGACGTTTTCTGCAGCACGAGATCACTCAAGAGCATCTATTGAAAGTGCTTAAAACGACAAGGCCGTCTGTTTCGCGCGAGGAACAGGTAAGGCTAGGCAGAATGTGAGCGTCTTCTTTTTCATGAAGTGTCGATGGTTATTCATTATGGGCAAACTAGATATCGAGAGTTCGTGTCAGATCGAAGTGGCGGTGAGAAGACATTCCCAACGCCAGTCGGTGATGGTGGGGTGGGGAGTCGAGCGTCACTGGGATGATAGGCGCCGTGGCGAACTTGGCTGCATGAGTCCTCTGCCCGGTAGCAATCATTGTCCAACGTTGGATTCAAGCACACCCCAACCTTCAGTGCAGCAGCTTGTTTCACGGCCACATTAGA
This sequence comes from Suillus subalutaceus, assembly GCF_016647625.1. Lineage (NCBI taxonomy): Eukaryota > Fungi > Basidiomycota > Agaricomycetes > Boletales > Suillaceae > Suillus > Suillus subalutaceus. The sequence goes on along the minus strand of NW_024540289.1, from coordinate 88,412 downwards.
AGCATCATTGCCTTGAGAGACATAGCTACTCCGGCTGAGTCTCTCGTATGCAGACCCTGAGATAAAAACGGTCGTTTCCTTTTACATTAGGACTCAGGAGTGGGGATACGCTAAACGTGGGTAATACTTAGCGCTTAGTGCTTAGCACCCAGATTTTGACAGTTTACAAATGTGCTTGTCATCGCGTGTTGCTCTACAATTTGTTCTGTCTATAGATAAGACATTAAATTTAATTTACCGGGTTCGGGCCCCTGCTGCAACCAAGTACTAGACTAGTATGCTGTGCTGCGAGGCACGTTGGCCCATGGTTTCCGGGTCTCGGGACCCCGAAACGCGGCACCTGTGCTTTATTCACAACCAACACGATCTCACATACAGAACTCGTTGAATTTTTTACAAGTAGAATGGGCCCATCGAAGAAATCCCAGAGACGTGCTAAAGCACCATTGCCAAGTACGTCGATCTTGATAGCAACAATTAATGATGGTTTATTGACGTTGCTAACCCTAGTGAGGTCGCGCACGACAAGATCCAAGGGGAGAGTGAGTGTCACGCATGTCATCCATGCACCCTACTCACGTTTCGTCTGTTCTGATATTCCACACAGCCCATAACAGATCCAGAACAGAACACTCAGCTTCTTACGGAGCAACTTCGCTCGCAGGGTCTCTACGCTGCACAAACAGTGGGCGATGGCAATTGCCTATTTCGGGCTCTTTGTGATCAATTCTATGGTTCGCCGTCGCAGCACCTCCAGCTGCGCAAAGATATATGCGACTGGATCGAGAGCCATGCGCAGCGCTATCAGCCCTTTTGTGAGGATGAGCGCGGACTAAGCGCCCATTTGAGGTGCATGCGAGAACAAGGTGTGCCAGGGCTTGCCCCTCCCGATTTCTTCCTGTGCAGCGTTGTGACGCGCTATAGGCACTTATGGCGGGCACCTTGAACTTTCTGCATTTGCGCATTTTGCGCGAAGGAATGTCAAGGTTATCCAGCCTGGATTGGTATATGTCATCGAGTGGAAGGCGGGCGCCGAGAACGATGACCAGTCGTCATCTCAAGATAACGAGCGAGATGCGCGGAGGAAGAGGAGGCAGCAGCAGCGCGATGAAATGAACGAATCTCAGGAGTCAGAGGGGACGATATATGTGGCGTCAGTCATTTCCCCTAGCATACCTAGGCCGCGTGCTGACCCGCCATTCCAGATATCATGACTGGGAACATTTTTCTTCGATACGAAACTTGAGAGGGCCGCACACTGGTCTTCCCGAGATTTGCGAGCTACCCGCCGATGCAGTACCGCCTGCCGCTTCGCCTGTCAAGAAGAAACTAGTCTCCCGGGGCAAAGCCAAATCTGATCCCAAGAATTTTCCCAAGAATAGTCCAATCGACAGTATTAGATTGAATCGTGAAAATACACCACCAACACCTGCCCATGTCCCACTCCCCATATCCCGCTCCCCCTCACCACTTTCTTCCACTGATTCCTTGAGCATTGAGGCGGACTCGTTCCTTCCCGTCCCCGGTCAGCCGACCGGCACCCATCGGCCTTTCACGTCGAGCATTAGAGCTCATCGGTCACCTAAGCGTTCCTTCGACGAATCGTCTGGATCGTCGACATCTGACTGCGATCTCCAAGCGAACGCGAAACTCACGGCGATCGCCCTCTCGCACACCCTTGAGTCAAGTCAAGGCAGATGATGATATGGATGACTCGACACCTGACCTCTCCACCCCTGGCTCCTCCGCAGAATCCAGCCGTTCATCATCTGCTGTTTCATCTCCGCTTCCTAGTACCCCTCCCGCATGTAACACACCGCCTCCCGAAACCCAGAAACCCCTTACTCGACGCCAGCGTAAGGCTCTCGGGCTTCCAAAGTCACGCACTGCGTATATGAGCGCAGGAAAGATTGTCATTCCTGGCGGGAAATTCAAGAAAGCTTCCAAAGCGGCTGATGAGGAATGGCAGACGAATGGCACCGGGCGGCTTGACGTGCGCGGATTCCGCGAGCTCAAGATCTAGCCTTTACGCATCATCAAAGTCCCCACCACGAATCTGCACGCATATTTTTACGCCCCTTCATCTAGAACATTGGTCATATCCACGCAGTGATACCCAACATATATCATAATTTGCATTCTCATCATTCACTCCCCCATCCACGAATATGTTTACGGCAGTTCTGGTGACCTGGTGCGGCGTCATTTCTGTGTTACTGTGTCGCGTACGAGCACTTGGAGACTTCATAGAAGTTCGGACATCTGCACCGCTGTATTTTAGCGAATCGCATATGTAAGCGGAGTGTTATTATGACGCTTACAGTCACTTGCGTATTCATGTACTCCAGAGAAAGAGATCACAGAACTCGCACGAGCAGCATTTTAGCAACTGGTTTTGCGAGTGCTTTTTATATTAAAACGAAATCTAAGCGCATGGCATAATATGTACTGCAAGTAAATTCAGGCATAGAGAGACTTGAAAGTGTACATGGTGATACTTGAAAGCGTAGCCTAGAAGTCAAACGACATCCTCATTCCGTGCATCTCTCCTTTACGATGCTGAAGCTCAGAAGAGAGAAATTAACTGCCTCCCATTGTGGCATCACTGCCTGCTTCTGGGGGAAAAATTTCTTTGGAGCCGAATACCAGCAATCAAGATCAATCTTCTTCAGGTTTGGGAAGAGGCCATTGAGGATTAGAGCCACTTGTGCCGGGGAATCAACGGGCGAATTGCCGAGGACGAGGTTTTTGAGATTCTGATTGCGGATTCCACCACTGGGGGATTTGAGATCTATACCGTGCCTCAGGGTGGTATCGATGACAAGAGTGAGTGAAGTCAGAGCAGGGCAGAGCTGGGGTAAACTGATTAGCGCGTGGAATGTAGGTATCGCGGTGTCCTTGATGGAGACAAAGCGGCTGATAGCCAGCACTTCAAGCTTAGGCCATGCTCTTATCAGCTTGCGAAGCTCCTTGTCAGTCATGGAAATATCACAGCCATTCTCAATGAGCAGCCGAGTTAAATTGCGACATGGATATAATGGCGTGAAGATGTCCGGTTTTGCATTAACTTTGATGGAACTATTGAGCGAGACTGAACGATACAAGATTGTCGTGATCGCATATCTTGCCGAGGGTAGCGAAGAACTGGTGTAGCGTCGCAGATGGACTTGTGAAGGGGCGAGTGGGGATGAAGCGGATCTGGATGCTTTTGCTTCCGATGACCTGGAGCGACTTCAGGAATTCCAAGGCGTGCTCGAGATCGGTGATGAAAAACATCAAGAAATCTAAATCGCGAAAGCCGGGGGATCGCAAGTGCAACCGTCTTTCCCAAACTGACGATGGTTCCAAGTCCAACCACAGTTTACGCAGAGCTCGCAGCTGCGCAAGGTGCTCATTGCCTTGGTCTCCTAGGTCCCATACAAACAATTCCCGGAGATGGTGGAGTTGTGAAATAGATTGGGCAATGAAAGGTGAGGCCTTAAGGACCATGTCCGAGTCGTCTGTTGGAGATCGAGATTCCACAGACATTCTCTGGAGTTGAGGGCACAAGGTCCCAAGAGATGAAAGGACCGAGAGAAATATGGAGGAAGCTGAATAAATCACCACGTCTAAGGACAACAGGGTGGGCACAAATGCCATGCGCAAGAATTCTGCAGCACAGTGCGTTTCATCTGCATGCCATTTTAATCTGCGAAGGTTTGGAAACATGAGAGCAGGTGCCAAAGGACAAGACAGTATTAGCGAAGCGAGGGGCTTAATAATCGCCAGGGAGTCTAATTGTGTGATGGAGCGCACGCGAGACGTGTATTTGCGAAGAATATTCCATGTCTTGGCGTCAAGAGGTTTTCGTAATGCCTGCGTTGGTGAACTCGGTTAGAAGCGGATGATCATATGAAATTGGGACACCTACTATATGTCCTTTCTCAATACCAAACAGGTTGCTCGGTAGACATTTGACAAGAGGCTCCACGGACTCCAGATTCCTCCAAAGGACATCAAGCGCTGGGCCCTCGAAGATGCGGCATGTGGATGCAAGGGCAGAAAGTGACCCGCGGTGTACGTATAAACAGATTGTGCATATGATATCGAAGTTTTGCAAGGCAGAGTGCATCACCAAAGATGGGGATGAATCAACGGAAGATGGAGTCTCTGGGGGAGAAGGAGTGGGAGAATTTGTTCGAGAGGGCGCCTCAATCAGTGGCTCGTCGTCAGATACGGCTGCTAAGTTGACCGCATCAGCACGTCTCTCGGTACGCCTGCGGTTACGCTCAACCCTCAGCGCGTTCTCTCTGGCGACTGCGTTCAACTCATCTGGGGAGGTTTTCTCAGAATCGTCGATCCGATCAGCAACAGATCCGCCATCATCCGACACATCAGCCATTTAAATGCGTGCAGTGAGCGACTATATTGATGAGTATAGTGAAAGATCAGCTCAATCGATGGCGACCATGAAGGCAAGGATGTAGCACTCATTCCTTAGTAAACAATTACTTGTAATGTGACCAGCGCTTAGACAATGTCTATTGTTAGTGACTGAAAAGACGCCTTCAGATGTAGTCGACGAGTCAGGCGATGAAGCTAAGAGCTATCAGTTGCATAATTTATCGGGGCGATACTGGCGGACGCCGGGAGCAATGCAAGGGCGATGTTTGCAGCAGTGTACGCGAATTGGATACAGATCACGAATCCATGATAGGTCTAAATAGATCCCTGAAGATTAGTCTAGAGCGTGAGTGAGCCATATATGTGGCGTGAATGAAGATGTTCTCACATAAGAATACACCAATATCTAAACCGCATGTGTTATGCTGTACCCATGACCCATGTATCAAGCCATCAGAAGATGACCCTCGTTGTCCTCGATGCGGAATGTAATACAGGAAGTGCTAAGTTCACTCTCCAACACAACCCGGTGGTTCTCCCGTAAATCTTCTACGGCGTGCGCGTGCAGCAATCGAACAATCTTGAGCGATATGTACCAGTACAAAGAGCAGCAAATAGTTGCTTAAAATGGAACGCAGGTGCCTTGCATAACTTGGTTAATGTAGTCCCAAATATGAAACGGAAGGCCTCAGGCCTCAGGGTGAGATTCGGATTGATTTCCGTCCATGAACGGATGTAAACGACGAGGTCGTTCAAAGACAAACAACATTCACTGAGCAGATCCAGCTCTTTTTAAGACAGTTGGGTTGAAGCGAATAATCGAGGTGCACAGCAGTAACATTCGCGCAGCTCAGCCTCACGAAATGTTTCCAAGTATGGTCAAGGAACGGAGGAGGGACTCGGATGCAGTCGTAGGTAAGTTTTCGGAGAGCCGGCAAGTGGTTGGCGTCTGTCGTCTGGCAGGTAATCCCGCAAAAAAACCAGAGAAGAGATCACGGAATTTGGCAACTGTTTTGCGAGCGCTTTGTATTTAAACGAAATCTAAGCGCATAGCATAACATGTACTGCAGAAACCACGTAAATCCAGGCATAGAGACTTGAAAGTGTACAATGCGATACTCGAAAGCGCAGCCTAGAAGTCGGACGGCGTCATGTTTCCCGTGCATCTCTCCCTTACGACGCCGAAGCCGAGAAGAAAGAGGTTGACCGCCTCCCATTGTTCAAGGTGCATCGCTGACTGCTTCTGGGGTAACAAATTCTTTGGGGCCGAATCCCAACAACCAAGATCAACTTTAAGCAGGTTGGGGAAGAGGCCACTAAGGATTAGAGCTACGTTTAGCGGGGATGTCATGGGCGAATTGGTGAGAACAAGTTTCTCAAGATGGTTGTTGAAAATTCCATCACCAGGGGTTTTGAAATCTATACCATCCAGCTTGGTGGTATCGATGACAAGAGTGAGCGAAGTCAGGGCAGGGCAGAGCCGAAGTAAACTGATTAACCCGTGGAATGTAGGTATCGTGGTCTCATTGATGGCGACAAATCGGCTGATGTCGAGCACTTGGAGCTTAGGCCAGCCTCTCACCAGCTGGCAGAGCTCCTCATCAGCCATAGAAATGTTCCAGCTGCGCCCAACGAACAACCGAGTTAAATTGTGGCATGTATACAGTGGCTTGAAGATGTCCGGGTTTGTGCTGACTTTTGTCGATTCACGGAGACTGAAGGACATAAGATTGTTGTGGTCGCATGTCTCCCCGAGGACAGTGAAGAACTGGGATAGCGTCGTAGATGAACTTGTGGAGGGGTGAGCAGCGGTGAAGCGGATTCCAATGTTTTTGCTGTCGATGACCTGAAACGAACGCAAGAACTCCGCGGCATGCTCGAGATCGTCGATGAAAAGGACCAAAGAATACAAATTGTGAAAGCCGGGGAATTGCAAGAGCGACTGTCTTTCCCAAGCTGATGATGCTTTTAAGTCCAACCACAGTGTCAGCAGAGCTTGCAGCTGCATAAGGTGCTCGTTGCCTTGGTTTCCTAGGTCCCATACAAATAATACCTGGAGACGGTGGAGCTGGGAAATGGATTGTGCAACGAAGGGTGAAGTTTTACGAAGCAACTCGTTGGTTGCAGATGGGAACCGCATATTCAGTGTCTGGAGATGAGGACACAAGATTCCAAGAGACGAAAGAACTGAGAGAAATACGGTGGAAGCTGAAGAAATATTCATGTCCAAGGACAGTAGGGTGGGTACAAAAGCCATGCGCAAGAACTCTGCAGCGTAGTGCGTTCCATCTGCATGCCATGTTAATTCGCGAAGGTTCGGAAACATGGACGCAGGCGCCGAAGGACAAGACAGCATTATCGAACCAAGGGGCTCAATAACCGCTGAGCGGTCTGATTGTGTGATGGAGTGCACGCGAGACGTGTATTTGCAAAGAATACCCCATATCCTGGTGTCGAGAGGTTTCAGTAATGCCTGCGCATGTGAACTTAGTCAGAAGCCGATGATCACATAAAATCGGGACACCTACCATACGACCTAGCTCAATAGCAAACAGGTCACTTGGTAGACATTTGACAAGAGGCTCAACGGACTGCAGATTCCTCCAAAGGACATCAAGCGCTGGGCGCTCGAAGATGCGGCATGTGGATGCAAGGGCAGGAAGCGACCCGCGGTGCACGTGTGAACAGATTGTGCATATGATATCAAAGTTTTGCAAGGCCGGGTGCATCACCAAAGATGGGGATGAATCAACGGAAGATGGAGTCTCTGGGAGAGAAGGACCGGGAGAAGTTGTTCGAGAGGGTGCCTCAATCAGTGGCTCGTCGTCAGACACGGCTGTTAAGTTGACGACATCAGCACGTCTCTCAGCACGTCTGCGGTTACGTTCGACTCTCAGCGCGTTCTCTCTGGCGACTGCGTTCAACTCATCTGGAGAGGTTTCCTCAGAATTATCGATCTGATCAGCAACAGATCCACCATCATCCGACACATCAGCCATTTAAAAGCGTGTAGTGAGCGACTATATTGATGAGTATGGTGAGGATCAGCTTAATCGATGGCGAGCATGAAGGCGAGGATGCGGCACTCATTCCTTAGTAAGCAATACTTGGCTGGCGATGTAACTGGCGCTTAGACAATATCTATTGTTAGCGACTGAAAAGACGCCTTCAGATGGTCGAAGAGTCAGGCGATCAGTTGCATAATATATCAGGGCGTTCCTGCCTGTGGCGGACGCCGGGAGCAATGCCAGGGCGATGTTTGCAGCAGTGTACGTGTATTGGATACAAATCACGAATCCATGATAGGTCTAAATAGATCCCTGAAGATTAGCCTAGAGCGTGAGTGAGCCAATATGTGGCGTGAATGTAGATATTCTCACCTAAGAATACACCGATATCTAAACCGCATGTGTTATGCTGTACCCATGACCCATGTATCAAGCCATCAGAAGATGACCCTCGTTGTCCTCGATGCGGAATGTAATACAGGAAGTGCTGAGTTCACTCTCCAACAGAGCCCGGTGGTTCTCCCGTAAATCTTCCACGGCGTCCGCGTGCAGCAATCGAACAATCTTGAGCTTCGAACCCGATATGGTACGAAGAGCAGCAAATAGTTGCTTAAAATGGAACGCGGGTGCCTTGCGTAACTTGGAGTGTAGTCCCAGATATGAAACGGAAGGAGGAAGGGTGAGATTCGGATTGATGTCCGTCCATGAACGGATGTAAACGACGAGGTCGTTCAAAGACAAACAACATTCACTGAGCAGATCCAGCTCTTTTTGAAGACAATCGGGTTGAAGGGAGTAGTCGAGGTGCACAGTAGTAACATTCGCGCAGCTCAGCCTCACGAAATGTTTCCAAGTATGGTCAAGGAACGGAGGAGGGATGCAGTCGTAGGCAAGTTTTCGGAGAGCCGGGAAGTGGTTGGCATTTCTATCGTCTGGCAGGTAATCTCGCAAAAAGACCGACATGAGTGACACCGCCTGCAGCTTGGTCATAACGGGCACATCGAGTCTAACAGAAGGAGACTTGTCCCTCGCACTGGGCGAGCAAATTGGGCAGCGGAGCACGCTCAAATTTGGTGCTGCAGCCATCAACTTCATCAGATCCTCTCTAATAAGTGATCAGCAAGTGCCATACGCGCGATAGGGATGAGCCAATACCTGCAGGGGCGCAAAATGGACTCAGAACAATCAAATACGCGCAATGATGGACCGCAGGATTCAACTAGCGCTATAACGACCGATTCGGGTAGCTGCCGAAGCCAGGAATCATTATCGGGAAGCATAGGCATAGATAAATTGACGATCGACAAGTTTGGGAACCGTCGAATGATGTTGGCCAGGAGGGCGTAATCAGATGCCTCACAATGGTCATCCTGTATCAAAACATCAAGTCGTCTCGTCCACCACCCTACGTGAACGGAGCGGGCTGCCCCAGAGGATCTCCTGTTGAGGGCGACAAGCAAAGAAGACAGGGTAGCCGGGCGAGTGACTACGACGCTCCGATAGAGGAACTTGGTGGCGAGAGCGTTCCATGACCTACAGACAAGGATAATACTCCTCTTTGTGATAAAAGACTCTTTTAACAGTCTGTGCTCGTGATCTTGGACGAGGGGATGCGGAAGATCAGATGGGGTTTGGCCATCATAACTCAGCAGACCAGGGACATCGGTGGCGAGGCTAAATATTGTAATCCAAAGTTCAGGAGGAAAGGGAGGCGGATTGCGCGCAGTGGAATTGTCAGAGATTGCTAAAGTCATCTGGTCTAGTGAAGTTTTGTGCTGTAAAATTTGTTTATCACGTAAGACCGACTGATTAGAAAGTGGACGCAATATGGGCGTACCAGCAAGGAGAATCACGGGCCACTAAGGGAGCAACTATCTGAAGATAAAATCTAATAGATGAGGGTTTATATAGGTATCCCTGCCCTCAGTGCCCTGAGAGTTTAGGATGTGCAAATGAGTGCCCTTGGGAAATCGGGCGATACAAGTCACCTCGATTAGCCTCCTGTAATTGCCTGTAGTATCTCATATCAGTGCCAGTGATCCGGAATATGCATACCGTATCTGATTATTCCATTCTACGCAGGGTGGGAGTTCATGGGAGCGATATACATTTTCAAAGAACCTTCGCCTTCGACAAAGTTGGCAAAGTCGTGTGAATAACATACTGTCCCCAGACACTCCGCGGGGACCCTCACTAACCAAGTTACTAACTACCGCATGCATTTCTCATGTCTGCCCCCGCCTGCGACTTATCGCTGTTCTAACACCACGGAATCCGACATGAGGCATGAGCATCCATATTACTTGGTCTCTTCGGCCCTCACGGACAAGGGACCCCAGTGTCCCCAACAAGTCACAAAGGCTCTGGTAGTGTGAGGCGTACCTCTGCCAGTCCGCTGCAGAGCGAACCTACGATCGAAGTCTTCGACACGCTGAAATTCGTGGTCATCCTCGTCAACTTAGGGTTATCAACCGCATCCATCGCACTCGCTATTTCCTTCAGAGTGGTTTTTCGATCTTCAATAGCTACTCCCATTGTGCATAGAAAGTACAACAATCAATCAAAACAGAAGATTATGGTCTTATCGAGTAAGTTTTGCCCTCAAGCGACACAGCCTGAGCATGTACCACCAATAATCTGCATTTTTCCTATTTCGTCTCTATCTTTCGAGCTTCGGGGTCTATTGGGGAATCCCACATTCGTAGACAGTGCGGTTGGAACACATTGTAAGGGGTGCAGTTGAGTTCGGCGTCCAATGCTGTCAAATCTGCAGTAGCCAGTGGTTCAAGACGGGGCCAACCGTAATCTGCCAGTCAAAGGAGTGATCATGTCAGAAGCTTTTAGTGAAATCGATATATACCCTTACCGTTTATGCTAACATGAGTAAAGGTGGAAGCTCTGTCTGAAAACACTATAGAGCGCAATTTGCGGTATGGTAATCTCTTGCGTTGAACAAAGGTACCAGACTCAAACTCAAGCCAACCATTCCATTGTGAGAGGAAATTTTACAGCGAACATGGAGAACCGTGAGCTTCGTCCTTCACATTCACGTCTTCTGAAGCGAATGAAAGTTTAACGGCAGCGACGAGTCCACGTATCAAGCAAAGCTTCATGAAGATAGTGAGAACGCTACAGAGAAAATAGTGTATTCAGTAATGAACAACAATTAGGCTAGAGGTGAAAGCGCTTACAGAAAAATCCGCTTGTTGGCGGATACTTTCATCCATTCGTCAATTAGCCGTTTCTGGATATAAATATATTTTCGAGCAATCTTCCTGCTCTTCATATCCTTACCACAGCCCGTGTATGCACGGACATCAACAAATGTTGAATTTGTCGCGGGAGAGTCACTACCAGAAATTGTAGGGCAAGTGTTTTTCAGATATTCGATGATCTCCTCAACCCTTTGCTTCTCCGCAGCTTCGTCGGGGTTTTCAAGAGTGTTCCTCGCCATATGATGCAAGATAGGGTGGGATAATACAACGTTCTGGACAGTCTCCCTCACAATGTGACAGAAGGGATGACCAGCAGATAATTTTCCTTGTTCACGACTCTCGATGAAGACACATAGTGGGTATGGCATTGTCATGATAGGTCGTGTTGAAGAGACGAATATGAGACCCCTATCTTAGAGTCGTGCGAAAAACACATGTTGACACAACATCAACACAACACGTCGCAACAAATAAATTGTGTGCTTTCTGTCTCATACTAAGTATTAGTACTGGAGCCTGTCATCTATAAAATTTATCTCAACGAATGGTGCACGGATTCGAATGCTCTTCAAATGCCGGCATTCGACATTTCACTTGCACTGGGACTGAGCATTCCCGTGTATTGATGTGCAACGTTGCCCCTAGTCCAAATTTGCTGTGTCAATTCACCTGTGGGCGCCGACCCATGCTCGTAAATACCTTCGGTTCCTCACCTCAAGCTTCAAGTTGAGCTATAATCTCCCCCTACCCTCTCATAACCATACACGGCGGCCCTCTCAAAGGCCAATTGCACAATCCCGATCAATTTCTCCACGCATCAACCCGCTCGATGCAGCTGAGATCAACTGTTTGGCCACATTGTTCGCCCCTGCAACGCCCCCAGCAATCCAAATACCTGTCTTTCGTGATCAGTCCCGCCCGCAGCGAGACATAAATTCCATGGTCATGTATATTCCGAATTTGGTGCCTTCACATCAATGCCTGCTGTTCAGGACCCGCTTTCATTTGACTTTCCGGTGGCCGAACCTATTGCCCTGAAGTCTCGGAGACCTGTCATCACTTGGAACGCAAGCTTGCATTACTTTTATCAGTTCACTTCCAGCGTGAAAACAACTTCTCAGCAGAATAGATGGGTTGTCCTCGATGAGCTGCTGGAGCATGAAGATGATTCTTTGTATTTTTTCGGGGACACAGTCAACCTCCATTATCTCCCTATTCAAAACTCAACAAACATCGGCTTGAACTAGTATCGTTATACAATCACCGCCTCCGGTACCACAAATTGGGAACTTGTTTGACGCAGATATCAAACTTCCAAGTTGCTTGTGCTCATTACGAGCATAAACTCTCTGTATCCCGTAGATATACGTGTACCTCTTCCTCCCCATCTCAGCGTAGTGGCCTCCCTACCATCAGCACACATTCCTTCTACTTCAACCTCGTTGCCGTCCCCCCTTCACAGCCACGCCTCCAATACATGTCACGTTATCTCCCGCCGGGTCTCGGCGTTCCTGCCATCTGCCCGATCTAGACAATCCACGGGATATTATACGTGGTAAATGCAGCACCTAGTAACGTACCTCAGTCAATGTACATGCATGCAGTGCATCAGACGTCTGGTATCACGCGTGGCACCTCTTCTGCCGCTCAGCCCTACATTCCACCATCCGGTGCCCCTCATTTGCAGGCGATCTGACCTGGGACAGGGGCTTCTCAGATGTATTCCAGGACGAAGAAATGAGTGAGGTAAATGCGTTGAGAGAAGGTAGGGTCTCGGTCTTGTTGGAAGGAGAGAGAGCACAGCAGTGGTGCTAAGAGAGACCATCGCAAATCTCGTTGGTAGTCTTTTGTTCAATGCACGTACTCGGTACTCACTACTCTTCCAGATTCGTCCCCACCTTCAAGCGCTCACTCGTCTTCCACGTACACAGACTCTGCTGTGCTCGCTCGACTAGCACAAGCGCGCCATATTTTTACGGGTGCCGGCTGAGTATAGTTACCTTGTCTCGCATACACGCTTGTTGGCCACCCTTGTTCAATTGTTCATCTATTATTAATACTATCAATTCTCGCTTCGCGCGTTGCGCGGGTCCCTGATGCTATCATTCTGCACAGGCTTGTCGTCTCCTACTTTACATGCACCTCACTATTCGGAATCTCGTGCGCTAGATATGCTAGCGATGAGATTAAAGAATGTTCCATCTTCCCGTCCGAATCATGAATCTCATACACGCCAGCTCCTCATGCGCTAACTCCAAGACCCCACAAAAATGACCTACACTGCGCCCATCTGTCGCAACACAATCGATCACTTACATGTCAGACGATGATGCGGCGAGTTCCGAAAATAGATGAAGAAATAAAATGAAACTGAAGAAAGATGGATACAATTTGGACATAGAATGAAAGCTCCAACCACTACTCTTCAAGTTCTGCTTGTTTCGCCCTGGTAACCCACCCAGCATGTGCCATCATAGATGTGCTTGGAATTAGTGTCGTCTCTATCTCGGTCACGGTAGGGTTAGGATCTTCCATTGGTTGAGAATCCCACATTCGTAGGCAGTGCGGCTGAAACACATTGTAGGGGATGGGACACACAGGCGGAAATGCTGTCCAATCTCCAGCAGCCAATCGACAAAGACCGGTACTTTCATCTAGGGCGGTCCAAAGGGGTGATGAGGTCAGTACTTTTTGAAATGAAATTTCAACACACATGTTATGCGGACGTGACCAAGAGCAAGCTCAGAAATTCTGTCTGAAATTGCTATCGAGCGCAATCTGCGGTGATATGGCAATGCCTCGCTAAACGCAGATTTGTCAAACTCGAGCCAACCGTTCCATTGAGAGAGAAAATTGTCCAGCGAGCATGGGGGACCACTACTATGAACCTGAACCTTCAGGTCAATGCCCTCTGAAGCAAATGCAAGTTTGACCGTAGCCATGAGCCCACGTGCCAAGCAAAGCTTCATGAAGACGGTCAGAAGGCTACAGAGATGGTATATTCAGCAACGAACAACAATCTATAGGTGGAGGCACTTACAGAAATCCTTCGAGACGATGTGGATACCACTCTAATGTAAGCTCGGTGGATGCTTTCACCCAGTCATCCACTAAGCGCTTCTGTAGATAGATGTGTTTTCGGGCAATCTTCCTGCTCTTTGGATCTTTGCCACTGTGACAGCCCGAGTATGCGCGCACCTCAACGAATTTCGAATATATTGCGGGGGAGTCACTGCCAGAAACTGTGGGGCAGGTATTTTGTATATATTGGATGATCTCCTGAACCCTGCGCTTCTCCGCAACTTTGTCGGGGTTTTTGAGAGTGCTCCTCGCCATGTGACGCAAGACAACAGGGCAATGTATGACATTCTGAATAGTCTCCTCGACGAGGCGATAGAAAGGATAATCATGAGATATTCTTCCTTGTTCGCGACTCTCGATGAAGACACATATAGGATATGAGATAGTCATGATGGGTCGTGTTGAACGTTAACCCCTAAATTTGAATATAAATTAGAGGTTACTGGCCCCTGAATATCAGAACTTGACCGTCATGACTGCAAACTCATCTACAAACAACCCTCCTCCTTACAGTGCCGACACGTCACTCTGCATCTTTCTTGACAATGGTGGAGGACAGCTTCTCCCAGATCATCCATTTTATCAGCTGGTAGACGAAACTCGGCAAGGTTTTCTTTCTTCCGGGGACACTCTGGAGTACATGGCAAACTCCACTTTCGTAGACAATCCTACGTCACAGTCACAGCTCGCGAGAGTGGATGAAATTCGGGGCCTTCTTCGGTACAACTGTCCGGTGATTGTTAGTAGTAAATCAGCGGCCATCGGTGGCGGGCTCCCTCATGATGGTCCCAATATTATCGAGAAGGTGGCGGGCAGGAAGCACATCTATCTTGATCAGGACATGATCGATCAGTGTGTGGGCAAAAAGGGTTCAGATGATCGTCGGCTGTGATTCTGCATGCCTATAAACCGCTTGTACTTGATTTAAATAGCACTATCTTGAAGCCTTCTCAAGTTTCTCTTGAAACTCATCCTCCTGCGCGAATTGACCATCGCTTCCTGGTTGACATACGGCATCCAGAAATCTGACGCCGTTCGGGGGAACGAAAGATCTAGTACACCATTCACGCAGCCTACAGACGTCTTCGTGTCAGGGTGAGTGGCCACCTTTTCATGGTTTTCCGAAGTGCGAAGTGTCGAGATCTTTGGTCCGTTCTGTTTCTTAACGATGAAGGAGGGTATCTCGAGGTGCCAGGTAAGAAAAGAGACTGGGTTTCGGTTTGTCCATCTGTTAACCCCTCTCGTTATGTAGCATTCGATACACCTATTTTGCGAAAGTTAGCTTCGGGTGACTGGTCTGTGTTTCAGCGAGATGTGATCACGAGCATGGGACCGTACCGTAAGTACTCTAAACATCACTGTCTCCAGCGTGTTTGGGACGTATCATGTGGGTGTTTTGGAAAATGAATTTTTAACACTCTGTATTTCAAACTAGGCGCCGTCGCCGGCGATGACCTTGCTTTATTTGCAATTGTTATATGAACTTCAGCTTCAGGTGGTAGAACGTTAGCACTCAATGCAGTTCTCGCGAGGGGTACAGGAATAGTCCGAATCTCCGCTACTCCTCGACGCACAGATCATCTTGCAGGTAGGTTTGCTGATTGTCTAGTCGTACCTGCTGGAACAACAGACCTAAACACGCCAGGTTTTAGGGTAAGTGTGAGGCGAAAAATCGTTATGGGAATGCAAACGGGATGACGCTTTGAAGCCTCGCATTTTTTTAAAAATATCTGACGAAAAAATGAACATGTCCGATTGTAATTTTAAAGAACTCGATCTGATACAAGACAGAGAGAAGAAAAGGGTACACGGTGAGGGTGAGCGGTCTCCTAGATAGGCAAGTCTGCTTCCCATGTCTCAGGTCCAACGTCAAGCGGATCGGCGTCATCGATGATGCTAAATAAGGTGGGCCGTGGTAGATCACCGGAGATGATTCGAATTTGTAGCAATACGTAATGAAACTCCAGGAGTGTCAGCACGTGTTGCGCGAGGTTGCGGTCGTGAAGTAATAAGAGGCAAAGTCTCGACTAGAATTTTATAAATAGATGAATCAGATATCTGTCGTTGATCCACTTACATTCTCAAGCTTGGCCCGCAAAAGTGGGTACTGTGCCCGAAAATGGCTCGACCGACGCCAAAAACGATCCAACTCCACATGCAGACAGAGCAGCTGGCGGTAACTGGCGATGATTTGCTAAGTAAATAATGTGATGAATGTTTCTACCATAAATTCGAAGTGAAGGTATGTACCTTAGTTGCTAAGAAGATTTGGAAGGCCAAAACCAGAGCCACGATCGTGATCAGAATTCCTTGGTTGTTGGCGTGAGTCAGCCCTAGTAGGAGAGTGCTAAGTGCAACAGCGACTACGATCCATCTTGCCCAGAGTGCAATCGTCAACAATGCGTTGGCAAGAAGTCCTAATGGAGTCGTCCGAAGTTTATTGCTGGAACGCACAGAATGCATTGGGTTGCGAATCGACACAGGAATAGACTTCCATACACTGTGTAGGAAGCCCACCAGAACTGACTTCAGCGGACTAAGGGCCCGTCGGAGAATATCGAGGCTGGTTATTCGGATATTATTGCAGAAGCGCATTGGGTGCCGAATCGGAGAAGTGACGGCTTGCCACAGCGTGCTAAGGGCATGTCGGACACGGACCAGAGTCACACGGTTGAGAGTTTCCATCGTGATTCGTGAAGTAGTATAACACAGCGAAGTTCAAGTTACTAGTGTACGCCAAGTAACAAGCGATCGTTAGCACTTGTCTATTAAGTAGGCGTGATTAGAACTCACCCTCGGTCGTGATGGAACAGATTGAGGAGAGAAGACGAAGCAGGCCGAACTAAATACTACATCGTCGGTTTGTATTCCTACATACAAAGTCCGCTGCCGTAGGCTCTTGCCGTCGCGTCGGTCACGTGCATGGCACATGAGCCGTTTGGGGAAATGAAGAAGCAGGCGCAGAAGCAGGGGCAATAGTTGTGCGCCTCTAACGGCAGGTGAGCACTGATGATGTGATATCCGTGTAATTTGTATAGACCCTACAGATGACGCAGAATACGGAGAGTATCATTGCTTGTCGATCCGCATCTTATGAGACAATTAGTACGGGACATTTCATATGGGAATGTTAGCACGAGGGTTTGACCTGCACAGAATTCAGACTAGCTATGCACGGATCCATCATTGCCGTTTCCAGTATTTGCTCAGCTCCACTGTGCGTCAGCGTCGGGAGCTTGATTGCAAGAGGTGCAGACATTCGCCATTCGAATTTAGTATCCTGAGGGTAGGGACTGCTCTAGATATTGCAATTACTCGGAGTCATTGGACTTCGTATCGATATCGGAGGGCATGGTGCAGAAGGACGATACTTAAAATATACGCGATGTATCCGCTCAAAATACCTGTTCCTGTGGTAGCTATGTGTACGGACACAGGTGCTCGGTGACGATGCATTGACTAGCCATACCTTGGCGAATTAACATAGATGACATTGAGCGTACGCTTTGCATGTATGACAAGCCTTCAATCATATACGTATGATGGACACTGCAGGCGATCCTGGCAAGAATTCCTTCGCGTTCCCAATCATCAGAAGGCCAACTTCGGTAGGGTCAGTGCATTGCATCACGAAACAGATGCTTCCACTCACTTATCAGTCCGAAAAGTCCCAGCACGCTTCCGAACACTTCTACTACAAGTACCTTCACAAACAGTGTAGGATCAGCTGCGTCAGCGAGCGCAGCAGTGCTGCCGGCGATACCGACGCAAAGGCCGCAAAGAAGATTACAGAATCCAACGGTGAGCCCACCAAAGAATAGGGCATATCCTGTAGCTTGATAAGTGGTATTCAATGAAGATGCTAAGAGGAAAGGGTGTACCAGTAAAATAGTTATCTCTGGTATAGAGCTGCGCTTCGGGCACCGTTTGGAGTTTGGACGAGTACACGATACCCATGATCTACCACAGTGGGGTAAGCATAATACAGAAACTCGAGGGAGCGACTACGCACCACTCCGTAAATTGCAACCACCTCGCAGAAAATGACGCTGACAGTGAGTAGCACTCAGCCACTGCTGTGCACGATGTATGTGAGAAAACGACGCACCTGATCAGATTCTTGGTACTAATTCTTGGAGTCCTTACTCCTCCACCCAGTATCGATGCCCCAGTCAAAAATATTCCCCTACAAAACAACGTCAATGTTACTGAACAAGAGTGGAGCTGTGCGAGCCCACCATCCTGCTCCGAGAACACTCAAGCCTATGCAAAGTCCAATTCCGAGTGAACCCCAGACGAACGGGCTGGTTTCCTCAAGAAACCGACCAACATCAAACGCTTCTCCAGAATCTGTTCGAAAAGTTTATAAGTACTGCGGAACAAAGAGGACAACCTCTGACACACCAGTGAATAGCAAATACAAAGCAACTATGACAACGAGGAATGACGGGAGTCCAAACGATGCGTACGTTGTGTAGCCCATGTCTAGCGAATATCAATCGGTTCTAACAGGTTGACGAGGACATGAATATTGACAAAGGTGCCATGTGGAAAAGGCATATTATTCACACGCTTTGCATTTCGCAAAGTCAAACAGACTCTCAGTTACAGACATACTATATGCCCGGTCAGCCTGCAGATCGGCGGCTTCTGTTCAAGCATGCAAATGACAGCGTCAAACCATAAAAATGTTCTCAAGCTGCTAACACTGGGACTCATATTCCACGTTGTATTCATTGCTTCTGTTTTTGACTGCTACTTCACTAGCCCAGTCGTCCATGGCATGCTTCCTCGCAGGGCTGGCCCTGGGGAAGCAAAACGGGTTGTTCTCATTGTGGGCAAGTATAGCTTTACCTTCCGTAGCACCAACTGCTCAGCCAACAATTTCTATCAGGAGATGGTCTACGCGCAGACCTTTTATTTAGTGTGAACGCGTTCTCTTTTGTTCCTTCCTCACCAAAAATTGTAGCGCCTCATTTGCGCGATATTATTCAAACACGGGGGGCGTTTGGATTATCGCACACCCGAGTACCAACGGAAAGTCGACCTGGGCATGTCGCAATCATTGGTACGCCTTGCCTGATACGTCAGTAATATTGAGCTGAGCTAAGAAAACATAAGGGGGTATGTATGAGGATGTCTCTGCTGTGACCAAGGTAAAGATAGTCAATTTCTTGCTTCTTGTTATTATTTACTGATGAGACTCGTGAGACAGGGTTGGAAAACGAATCCGGTCAGTATCGTAACAAAGGACACCGCGAGCAATGTTTCATTCCTTCTTCAGGTTCACTTTGACTCTGTCTTCAATCAATCCAGTCACACTTTCTCCTTCGGCTCCCCAGACATATTACCAATGTTCGCCCAAGGTGCAACACCCGGAAAAGTCGACACTTGGAGCTACGATGAGGAGGATGAAGACTTTACTAAAGGCACGATGGTTTAAAACTACTGCAATCGTGTTATTGAATCGGACCAACTGGATAGATGCCACAGCTCTAGATACCTGGGTTTTGGACCAACTTCAGACGTTGTTTCAGAACGCATCATCAAATGACTTGCTTGATTCAGAATTACGTGCTGACAAAGTAGTGTTCTTCCTGCACCTCCTTGGTCTGGACACCACTGGTCACTCGTACAGGCCACACTCGAAGGTGAGCATCCCGATCAGTGCGCTTTTTTAGATTTACTCCGCTGCAGGAATACATGAACAATATCCAAGTCGTCGATAGCATCGTCCGACAAACAGAAGAACTTTTCTCCAAATTCTACAACGATGAAGAGACAAGCTTCATATTTACAGCTGATCACGGCATGTCTGAGATCGGCAACCATGGTGATGGTGGTGAGGTCTGCGCTACATCAGGTTTAACAATGAGGTGCTGAAGGAGTTTGTAGACCCGGACAACACGCGTACCCCATTAATTGCATGGGGGCGAGGCATAAGGGGCCCACTTCCTGACATCATTCCTTCTTCGCATGATGAGTACTCTCGGCCCTGGCAACTTGACGACTTTCTGCGACGAGACGTGGAACAAGCGGATCTTGCACCCCTGATGGCTGCGCTGCTTGGCATTAACTACCCGGTGAATTCAGTAGGAATTCTCCCTGATGCAGACCCTACGCGACCTGGTTACTTGCTACCGCGAGAAGGAGAATCAGCCTTGGTCCGGCTTGCATTGGCAAATGCAGAAAGTATTTTAGAACACTACCGAGTAAAACATGGTGCGTCTCAAATACGCTATCCGGCTTTTCTGTCCATAACTAGTTGCCTGGCAGAATCGAAGGCTGCACAAACCATTTTATACAAAGGTTTTGAACCTTTGGAAGAAGTCAGTCGAGATGGGAAGCCTTCAAGAGTGTCCTGGTTATCCAAAATACAACGTTTGATCAGTGATGAAAGATGGTTCGAAGCCCGTCGAGAGACAGCTGAACTCATCAAGGTTACTCTACAAGGTCTTCGATATCTCGAAACGTAAGCTGCTCGACTACCACCAGAAACAACTGCTGAGAGAATGCAGTTATAATCGAGTACTTATACGGATCATCGTCATGATAGCATATCTGGGATGGTCTGCTTATGCATCGTTGTCGATCTTTCCCCCGCCAGCTTCCTTGGTTTCGGGCAGGCAGCGTACCACGATTAGACTTGCCACCGCAACTATATTAGCAATATTTTGGGCACTGTTTACTGCAGAGAGAGCTCCATGGACGTTTTATGTCTATGTGACTTTCCCCTGCTACTTCTGGCAGCAATTCGCGCTGCATGGAGTTCCAATCGTTGTGCAACAATTCAAGTCGAGCGACAGACGCGGACCTTTTATAGGCAGAGTGTTGTTCCACTTGGTTATCGTGGTGGTTGTGCTCCAGTGCATGGTCGTGCGTCGACCCTTGTTCATTTCATGAAGCTCATTCGACTTACGAATGATCCAGGCTGCCTATACTCACCGGTCGCTCTGGAGCATTGGGTTTTTGGTCATGGGTATTTTATGGCCATATGCATCGTGGTCAAGTCATGTTCGGTCGCAGCACCCGAGACTCTTACTTTCCTGGATGAGTAGCTGTGTTGTAACTGGCATATTCCCCCTACTCGATGTTAACAAGAGAGAGGATTTATATATGATGTGAGCGCAGTCTGACGGATTTGTGCATATTGCTTATGCTCAGCTATGTGTTAGAATGTGCGGAGGGGCAATGATCCTCGCAGTTGGCGCAGGTTGTACGCGTTTGGCGTCGAACGGTCCTCTGAAAACCTTAACGCCATCTGAGATTATCCAGGTAGGTAGTCGTAAATGGCGCTATGTAATTAATTCATTCGTATCCAAGGCATCGTTTATCTTGCTCGCCATGACAATTACTGCAAGCTCGGTGAAAAGTTTACAAGCGAAGCAGGGATTGCCCATCATTAACCAGATTTCAGCATGGGTCATACTCGGTACCTTTGCTAATCAACTGACATCAGCTATTCATCTGATTTTTATGCTTCTCAGCTGTATCGTCGATATATCCATTCATCTCCAAAGCACAGCACAGCACTCCGACCTCCAGAATCCTGTCGCTTTTCTTGGGCTTCGGCGTCTGTTTCGTCATTTTGTCGATTAGTGTTGAAGGTCTATTTTATACTGCCTTCACATGCAATTTACTTTTGTGGATAGAAGTTGAAGCGACCGTCCGGTCGAATCGAGCTGGGACCGCTTCGCAGAATCAAGGATACGAATTTCACACCGACGATATCAGAATAGCACTCTTTTTCTTGTTTTTCGTTCAGGTGGCTTTCTTTGGAACTGGAAAGTGAGTAGTGAACAGGACTGACATTCGTGGTGCCGATGTTGATGATTGACTATGTCCAGCGTTGCTTCAATCTCGTGAGTTTCCCGACGAGCCGATTCAGCTCTGCTGCTCACCTCTTGTAGATCTTTCTACTTGGAACCTGTCTACCGTCTGGTGCCAATTTTTAATCCATTCTTGATGGCAACGTTATTGGTGGGTTCTTCAAACATTGCTTCGCATACCAGAAGCTTGAATGGATTGCCACAGATATTCAAAATCGTCGCTCCATATGTAATCTTGTCAGCTGTTTTTGCCACTTTGAATGCAAGACTCCACCTACCGCCCTTCTCGCTATTTTTGGTTGCCCTGACGCTCACTGATGGTAGGTTGTTCCTTTTGGCCTACACTAATCGCTAACTTCTGAATCAGGAATGACAATGACGTTTTTCCTGAACGTTACGGATACTGGTGAGCGGGCTAGCTGGTGGTCAGATTGTACCGAATTGACATATGATGCAGGATCGTGGTTGGAAATTGGACAATCGATCAGCTTCTTTTGCATAACATCTCTATTATTGGTTTGGTCGGCTGGTATCTGCACCGCTGGGGAGTATCTCATGGTAGACACGTTGCTGTTCCACAAATCTACGGACAGTCGCAAGCTAGAATGAACATGTTGATGGTCCAAGAACCAACCAAGCACCTCCATTGTGCAACATTTCATGCATGAAATCTCACTTGGCCCACTACTCGTAAAATAGTGGCACACGATTGACGACTTTCGAACAAACGTGTTTTCGTGATCAGGATTCAGGGACGGGTAAACGCTAAGTACTGTTTGGGAGGACCACGGACAGAGTCCCTGACGATGTCCTTCCCCTCTACAACCCAAATTGTAGGCCGACCAATATATTCCCTACGGTCGTCTATTTACTTTGATCACGACATGGGGTCCTCTTACCGACTCTGTTTCACTTCAATTGCGCACGCTACGTCCGACAGATTTATGAAGCGATCTCCCGTAGCCACCTACCCCCAATGCCTAAACTTGCCTCTTATTACCTTTCCACATCACTTGCTAATATAAATAGTCGGATGATTGTTATTCCCAACTCAGGGCAGCCCCCCGTGATTTTTTTCGTCTGCAGGAAGAATGAAAATCATCCCAATTGATGTCGCCAGACATGGTAATAGTCTCGTGGATAAAGAGCGGTTGGCTGGTAGGGTTCTGCCGTGAGATACAGGTTCATGACCAGTGATAAGCGAGAAACTCGATTTGATGAAGATGAGAGGTTTGTATTCTTAATTTAAGATTCCGTCAGAGCAGGATGTGAGGGCACTATGAACTGTGGTGTATCCTGCGATGTTCCACACCCTGAGTACTGAGTACTTAGTGAAACGCCTTGCAGCAGACAGTTGCAACGCACAGCAGCAAGATGAACCTGAGGTGTTGAATCCACAATGACGATATCCCAGCAACTTGAACCTCAATTGAACCTATAGTTAAACAAAGAGTAAACCTTAGAAGATTTCGAAAGAAGGAAGGCAGTCGTACCTTATAATAGGGGCGGAGAAGTCCACAAGCAATTCGATAGAAGCAGGGATCGCTGGTAGGCACTTGGAACACTTGTCTATCAGTACGCTCTCAACATGCATTTTACTCTCAGGATGCACGATGGAAGGTGGAAGGCTCTATTAGCAGTAAATATTATTGCGCAGAGATCCTATGAATCACAGTTAAGTATTGTCCTTAAGCCCAGCAAAGAGACATCGAAGTTGGAAGACGATGGTGGACCACGGCAAGTACTAGACTTTTTGAGACTTCTCATGATGTTTGCCACTTCCACCGCCTTTGTGCGTGCATTGAGCAACCCTATAATATGATGTGGTCGCGCCCAGTTGTCGGGCAGACGTTCTTCCCCGTACCACTGTAAAAGTATGCTTGACGGGATGCGACCATTGTCTTGCTTGAGAAGCAACCAACACAGGGCTGCCTCGCCAGCCCCGATCTGGGAATGGATGAAGTCGAGTGGACGAGCCAGCTGGGCCTCGCGAGATATGCGCACTTGCGCGAGGTCGTACAGACTCATACCTCTTCGAGGATCTGCATGGCTTAAAAATGACTTCAAAAGTTTTGGGTCGACCTCAGTAGGTGCACGTTGCTGACCCAATGCATTTGCATGAACGAGGGATGCATCGTGTTCAATTTTGTTGTGTATCGCTAGTGCATCAAGGTCCAAATGAAAGGCGCGACCGCAAAGGAGAATTCCTGCCAAGGCGAGCAAGGCTGCCAATATAAAGGACAGGTTGTACACTTCTTGGACCGCGCGTATCAGATGCCAAAGTCCAATATTCTGTCCATTGCGGGGCCTGGCAATAATGAAGTTTAGGTTTGGAACTCCTGCGCAGAAACAAAGAAAAACATACAAGTACCCATGATTTGCTAGTGCATTGAGTGCTGGACAAGGAGAACGTCGATCGCCCGGAGTAGCGGGGATGAATGGATGTGCAGGGGGACAGGTCCAATTTGAAGTCGACATTTTCAACAGCGGGGTTACTCGGATTGATCCGGTGGCGTTAGCCTTTTTATACCATAGCGGATCCTCCTCTATAAATGCGGGTGGATGGGTTTCATGAGTGCGTCATGTAATTTAGTTGCAGCGAGTCTGAAACATCCGCACACGCATCCGCTATTAGTAACAACTCCGCGGAGCTTTATTTGGATTTATTTATCAAGAGCTTTTGAAAATAATAGAACCAAATATAAGTTCGATCTACTAGTAGCTAACCTCGAAGTATGCAAGGATGCGTACACTTCAAGTTATGTGTGGTTAGAGCGGTGAAGGTCATTTTAACTTCAGACAAATGTTGTCCCGAACGTACTAACACAGACTGACACTTCCACAATATTATGTGTCCAAAGTTATCCATTAAATACTTTAATCCCCCTGCTTGCTTTTAGTTGTGCTGACTTGAATATAGCGGCACGATGATATATATTCTCTGGCGAAAGACGCATGTGCAAGCTCTGGAAACTCATGGAAACTTATCCATTATCAGTGCCGTTGATTCTGACAACCAGAATGAGATGTCATTATTCATCTTTTATTACTAACTTGTCGTTCTCTGAAGGCCCGTCAAATTTAAACGGCCTTGGCCGCATGTATAGGGTCGCACCTGGGCTATGCTATCCCTATCGGGCTTCGCTAGGAGGGTTCCAAACCGACATACCGTTGTATTTGGGAGTAATTGACGGCTCTCGACCTGCAGCGGAAGTAGAAACCTTTTTGCATGTGCCAATTTCGGTTGTGTATTGTGCTTGCCGTGACTATTGATGTCTAGATGGGTCCTGCAGTGGTGTGAACATTGTGCGGTTGAGACATTGGATCATGGCGACTACAATCGCTATGCCATATGGGCTGTGGCCCGATGGTAACTACCTCAGAATCAGAATCATGGCTGGTCCGTTTCCGCATAAGATTGGTTCCGATTGGTGCTACTACGGCTTCTTGTGAAGATGTTTACGAAAGTGATCCAGTGTGGTGTAATTTATTAGCTACGGTGCTGTTTCAGCCTTCTCGCGTTTAAGCGCTAACTCCAAGTTTTATATGTAAGGTGGACCGAGGGCTTGAAGCAGAGTCAACTATGGCAGAGAATGAGAATGAGCAGAGACTCACCCTTCCGGAATGCTCCAAGTGTAAACTCTACCACTAGGAGTAAAACGCCACCTCCAGGTGCTAAACGGAGGACCTTTGGCAAGAAGCCCTTGTAAAGAGCTGCAGGACCCTCCTCGCGCATGATAGTCATTAGTCTGTTACGTTGTTTAGTATCTCCCTCGACAGTACAGGAGGAAACGTACGCAGGATATGTCCAATTATACTTTGGGACAACTCCTGGGACCTTAGCAGCACCTTGGATGCGAGACTTCACGACCTAATTTACACGTGGCGGTGTCATTGACCAGACTGGGGGACTACAAAGGAAAGCATACATCGAAGCTGAGAGACCCATTAGTCTCATTTTACTAACTTTGCTGAATTACCACTCACGGGGTATTTATGAGGGTTCCAACGAAGCCACCTACACTGCCAGAAACGAAATTATTGAACAGCTGCCCTTGCTGCGTCTAAGCTAGGCGATGAGAAAAATACCACGACGTATTGCTGAAGACTTGCCTCAGCTGGTGTCAACATGCTACGGACTTGATGAATACATCCAAAGTATCCACCATTCCACCAGACGTGCCTAGTCTCTTGTATCAATAATCAGGGACACTAGATTGTGAATCTATTGACCTCCAGAAAGTTGCCTCCATGCCAGCATAGAGACCAAGAGGGCCTTCCTTCTTGATGACCTGCTTGACGACATCAATGGGACCAGCAAATGTACTAGTTTTATCTTGCAGCCTAATGACACGGGTTAGAAGTAGAAAGAGGACGTATGATAGCGATGGTCGTACTTAATCTTGACAAGCTCAAATGGAACGACAACGAAGCTCTCCGTTGCACCAGCACTGAGCCCTGTCAAAACAGAAAGTTGCTGTGTCATCTTAGACTCTCCGGAAAAGCCCATATAAGTCTTCCCCCAGAAGTCGTTAGCAGCGCTGCAAGGCGGTGAGACAATACACCGGAGTACCTGCGAGAGCCTAACTTACAACTTAACCGCGCGCTTTGGCGCCTCGAGAAGAAGAGGAGGGACCAAGCCTGTAAATAAAATTCAAGGCCCCGTAACGAAAACTGTAAGAGTATCCTTGACCTCGGTAAAGTCGGCCGAAACTTAAGAGGAGATCAGCAGCATGGTCTCGTGAACATCGTAATGCCATGACTTTACCCTTCTTCCCGTACTATAGACGATAGAGTGCCAACCATTCCATGCTTGGCCTTTCCGGTCTCAAGTTGCATACGAGTTTTGACCTGAGTCATGCTCCGTCATCGACCCAAGCGTCCTATATACATGTTTACTTACGACATCTAAGTTACGAGTGAGCAGGCGCCTTGCTAGATGAACGCGACTCACCTAGAGGGTAAAATGTCAAAATCTCTGAGACACCAGCA
Source organism: Suillus subalutaceus (assembly GCF_016647625.1). Lineage (NCBI taxonomy): Eukaryota > Fungi > Basidiomycota > Agaricomycetes > Boletales > Suillaceae > Suillus > Suillus subalutaceus. Next base: position 61,904 of record NW_024540289.1, on the reverse strand, counting down.
ATTGCGCCGGCGGCGAAATTCGCAACGAAAGGGAGTGCTATAGTTTATTCTGTCAGCAAGAAAGTCTCAAGTATGGCGCCTAATATGGCACCATGCACAGTGCAATACACTGCAAGTTGCCTGACTCACGTTTTCGCTGATCCGTAGCCATTATGGTTGTGGTTATGAAGAATCAGGATGAAGTCGAGGAGGAAGAAAAGGGAACCGTTCGTCACAGAGCCGGACAAGAGTCGGACGTAAACGCGACGGAAATGCGGCTCGCCTGGACGCCGACCACTAGTACTTTTTAAGTTTCTTTCTGGATCGCTTCCTGCTCGTGACCATTAAAGTGTGATGGCGTGACATCATGTGACTGTGACCAAACCTTGCACCAAATGGACTTCATCAAGTTGCTAGAGTGCGCGTTACTCATGCGAGCATGGTATACATCGCCTCCTGGCAAGAGTATCAGGAAGCAGCTGAAAATCTCTATACAAAGTCTCCCAATAAAGTTTGTCTTTTTGATATCTATCTCCGTCTGACACCGATGATATGCCCACAGGCTCGATACTGTGTGAAGTGGAGATCATCAGAGGGCAAGCTCGTCCTGAAGATTACAGATGACACAACAGTGTGTCGTTATCTTATTTACTCCTGAATCTGCACCTTACTTACATGTTTACACATCTCTGCAGTGCATAAAGTTCAAAACTTACTCCTCAATCTTCCTCAATCGATTCGAAGCTTTGAACCTATCACTAATGCAGAAAATGCAGAATAAACGCCCTACACCAATCGTACACGCCCTGGGTGCTCCTGATACCACTAAAGACGCAGACCAGACGCGCTCGTCGTCTCCATTCGTTGCACAACCTGCGGGTCCTGCAGCTGGAGGTGTCAAGAAGAAGAAGCCAAAGAAGAAAAAGTAGGAACAACATTGCTATGCGACTTCTGGTAAGTCTGCCGTAATGGCCCAGCTATCCCATCTTTGTCTGATAACGTCTCCGTCCAGTGGCTTTGTGGTAGCATCATCTCCTGGGGTGGAGCGAATGTGAATGTGCACAGTGATTACCAGAGCGAGACCAACGTTTGTAGATCCGATTTGTCAATGTGCCGTTATTCGTTCGGACGACGGAAGTCCCAGTACCCGACCGATCGTGAATCGTTGATCATCGCTACATTGTTCTAATACAAGAGGCAAGCATGTTGAGCCATCCATATGGGAACGATAGAAATAGACATACAACGTCTAGCTTCGGTCTCACACAGGCTAACTTAGCACTAAGCTATAGAACTTACCAATCAAACAACGGTGCCTTGGAGTACCGAGTACCCAGTGCTGATCTACCAGATTGTTGATAGTGTTAGACGGGATGGTGATGTGGCTGATCAGAGCACGCGACCGTGCGCAGCCACGATAGTAACGCTCGACAATCGAGGTGCAAGATAATAGCCTAAATGACAACGGGTAATGCAGGGCCCGGGCCACAGGCATTCATCATAAACTCCAATATCCACTAGAGGCGGAAGACTGGCAGATGAGAGGTGGGCAACAGTGAGTTAACCTCTGCGGATCATACGATCATAAACTTGAAGGCGGTGCAGTGCAAACTATTCCGAGGGATGATCGTGGAAAGACCGGGGCGGGTCTGGCGCCGAGAAACTATTCCTGTATCAGGTATAGCACGTTGGGTCCTAAAGAGGGGTTACCGTACTCGACTGATGTGACAGATTAATGAACTGCCAGTAAATACGCCGTTAAGACTCAGAGGGAGTTCTATTCGCAGGGTCCGGCTTGACAGTAATTATCCGATATGATTGCGGTTCCGACTCTTTGTCGGTCGTTTGAAAAAAAAAGTGCAATGCCTTGAGGTAGTACGTACCAGTATGAAAACAAATCGCGTAGCCAAAAGAAACATGGAGCCTGGTTGAGGCCCTAGGGACGACTTGCGGGGGTCGCTACTCACCAACCCGCTGAGAAGACAGCTTTCTCATGGACATACAGGACAAGTGATCTCATCATTTAAGATTCAGCGCATTGTTCCTCAAAAATAGACTGATTAACAGTCAATGAGAACGGCAAAAAGCGAAACAAAGTGCACTAGACGGGATAGACTGGGATACTTGATGAGCCATAATTGCGCAAGTAATCCGGAACATACCACGATTCCAATTGAAGTCGACATGGAGATTGTTCCAAGGATCCCATCATTTGTAGTCAGCGGGGTTCTAGTCGATGCATTTCTTCTGGATGGCACAACAGTGGTAGAAGTTTGTAAAAAGTGGGAACGGAATCGAACCGCAAGCGAGATGAGCGAGACGTGAACGTCGATGCAAAGTCGTCTTTCTGTGAAGTTGGCCTATTTGGTAGCAGCAACTGGTGCAACGTTGGGTAAAGATAAAGCTGGTGCGAAGTGGCAAGATAGCTTGCAAAAGTGAGCAAAAAAGACAGTGTAGAACACAGGAGTGACAGGACTCAATACTCAGATCTGACACCATCGCAAGGTGTCAATATTTAGCCTCTCCTGCACCTGGTTCTGGATGCCAGCGGGCTGCAACTAATCGGCTAGGAATAAAGGAGGGGAATTAGGCAGCCTTTCAAACAGTCCTCGGAGAAGAGGTTTCGGAACCAAGGACTTATGTACATATGTGATCACTTGACGTGAAGTTGCTGTCACCAACAACACTCCTTTCAAGTTAGCAATGATGGGGTGTCGTTTTCCGAACGAGTCTAAGAATGGTGCATGATGTTAGAAACGGTTAAATTATCACGCAAAGAAAGATGGCTAAGTCGCACATGCTTTACCCTCGCTGTATGTTTCATGTTTTGAACGACGGCTGTATTGCCAGTGGTCCAGCAAGTTGATCTCCATAAACACGCGTACATAAATAATGTCTGTCACCCCCATTGGCAGTGGCACCGACAATACTCTTCCGATTCCAGATTCGACGCTGCATATCTACGTCGATTCTATGCGCATTGCGGACATCTCAAATTATTTGGAACATCTCACATACCCAAGTTCAATAACTGGTCGAATGTATCGCATTGAGAGGACATCGAGCTCATTCGTAAAGAGCACCGACTTCTTCTATCTTTAGTGCGAGAGGTAAGCCGTGTGATTGTATTCCTATCCCGATATACCTTCATCTCCTTACCCGCCAACAGTCATTGTTCTGCTACTTGGTCTTCTGATACATACTTGCTTCAAATCGCATTGCTCATGGCACTTCGGCGGTATACAGCATCAATTGATGGTACCATTCCAGTCTCTGCACTCCTCTATGACGATGAAGAACTTCTGGCATCCCAGGATGGCGTAGGCATATATGATGGGTGCGTGTACTTTCTGTTTTTGACCTGGTTTCTGTGTTCATGTCACCGATCAACAGTCTGCAGAAAGCTCCTGACTATCAGACAGGTTCTGTTCACGTCTCTACGCATCGCCTATTTTTCGTTCATTCGCAGAACCCTACTTCATATTCTTTTACTATGGGTCTACTTCATGTGATACGGACGAATTATTATGCTGGTTTGTTCAAATCTTCGTCGAAGGTCTCACTCTTCCTCGACGCCGATACTGCCCTACCTTTGACCACAACGTCCGGGCAGCGAACAGAAATATTCGAGAGCTGGGAATGCGAAGTCTGCAGCCATCGCAATCCTCCAGGTTTGAGTCCAGCTGCAGCTCGAATATGTGCTCTATGTGGCGTTCCGCGCAGCGCATCTGCGGGGTCAACAGCGTCGGAGGCATCATCTCAAATCCAATCCTTGTTCTCCTCCCTTACCGAGTCTTCATACACCTCTCTATCTTCCTCGAGTTCTCCAGGACCTCCATCTCCTCCATCAACGAATGATGATTCTGATGGAATTGCGTGTCCTGCATGTACATTCCTTAATCACCCGTCTTTGCGTGTCTGCGAAATATGCACAACTCCACTTCCCAATGTCGAACACGCTGGGAGTATGAGGGCAAAATCCGCCCCCTCCACTCGACCAGTATCGCCCGTAGGTGACAACATCGATCCCGCGAATCTCCTCAGTCAAATTAAGCTTCCGCAAGGGCGGTGACAAACCATTTTACAACGTGCTCAGGCGTGCACTTAAATCTCAGGCTTGGGAGGCAAGCATGGTGCCATCATTTTAAGAAAAAAATACATAACTAATCACATATCACGACAATTAGGGAAAACGTATTGGTCATACTGCGAGAAGCGGGACTTCTAGCCTTGCCATTACAAGCCCTAATTATGGGCCGACACCCGTTGCCATGCGTCCTTCTGGAATAGGTAGGGAATACAAATTTGTTTTGTTAGAACCGCTGGCGCTGACATTGATGACTGGTTCTTAAGATGGAATCATGCGTAACGTAGAAGCTTCGGCCCATGTTACACAAACAGATTTGAACGATGCCCTGAAAGACTTAGAGGGCTTAATGATGAAAGCAAAGGATCTTGTTCACCTTGCGGGGGAGCTGAACGAGAAACTTACTGCATCCTCTACGACAACCATGACTTCGTCCCCATCAACCTCAGGCACCCAATTGTCAAGTCTATTTTCAACGACCACGCTTGTTCCCTCAACGGAGCCTGAAGAAGCCAAATTTATACGTTCTTCACTTGCGCAACTAGGTTTACAAATGTCTAATGCTCCCGTCACGCTAGATATGATCAGGGACGAAAGAAGGTGGGTAGAAGAGTTGGCGCGGGAACTAGCGAGGGTGTTGCAAGGGTCGCCGGATGATATTCCCGGTCAGAAATCGGTCGGGATTATGAAAGAACGGGGGATTGTCGGACTGGATGAGGTTTGGGGTGGATGGAATCGCGCGAGGGGCGTAGGTAAGGAAACCTTTTTAACACTGCCCAAGTGAGCTACTGAACACACATCTTACGCAGCTTTAATTCCGCCATCCACCTTCCTGCAAGTACTCCCTCACCTCCCGGCATATACGTCACCACCTATCCGCAGCAGAGTGTTTAAATCAGGCTTATCCGTCCTCCACATGCCGCCGTACACCCACGCCTCGTTCACGGCCCGCATAGTGGGATATCTTGCCATGTCCGGTATGATGACGACAAGTCAGATTGCCTATGAGGAGAACATTACGATTGGACTTGCAGATGAAATGATTGCTGCTATTGAAGCTGACGGTGTGATCTGCCGGGATGACAAAAGATCGGCGATCAAAGGAGGCGGAAGTGGGACTGCGTCAGAAGTTAGGTGGTCGAGGAACCTCTTCCTGGAATATATTTGGGATGGTCAATTGTGAAAATTCCCCACAACAAAGTTTGCAGCTAGTGCCACATTGGCCGCTTCAGATGAGTTGTTGACGACTGTTGGTTGGTAGATGCTGTGGACCAAGAAACGACCCGGGGAACTCGGGGAACTCGGACAAACAGTGCAACCCTAACTCCGTCAGCAGATGATTGTTAACGGTCAGCAATGGAAGTCATGACGTTGCTTGATTTATGAGCGAAGAACCCGACTTCTGGTCCAAATGCTTTTCAGGCTCGCACACATTAATTTCTGGCGTGTTTGGCAAAAGCTTTAGAACCAAACAAACGCCCGGCGGCCTGCCGCCCGATCGATCGACCTATTACCTGTTTTGGGCGCTTCAACATCACAGTGATATCTACACCTGCCTCGGTAAAGAACTGTTGTTGCCGCGATGCATTCACTACAGGACAGGCAAATCTCGATGAGACCTACTCTCCTCAGGACCGATTGTTTCGCAGCTTACGTGTATGTAATCCCTGAGCTTGCTTCTGAATTGATATCATCCCGTAAATCAAGGACTCAACAGAACAGAAACCTCCGGTGTCATGACCTGAGAACTAAAATTCAACATTATACCGTCGGCTCTCCATCACCGACTTGTCACTTCATCTGTACGTTTCTTATTGTGAATATCCCGAGGACATCGGTCTAGAATCTATTACTGTTCGGCAACAAATCTTTCCCGCTGCTTTCGTAGCACGGAGAAACTGTCGAGATAGTACCTCATTTACTTCCGGAATTCATTGGGCTGGCTGCTCGGACCGCTGCGGAAATGCTTGAATTGTATCTGTCGTAGTCCGCAGCGACAATCCAGATCACTAGTAGGGACGACACGTGTGTGGGCTTTTTGTGCGCACAACCAGTCCATTCTTACGGCAATTACAGGGAGGTAGCATCCCTGAAGAAATAGCTCCTTCCATTCATCATGCTCGTCGGGCAACATAGATGCGTATGCGATTGTTGAAGCGGTGTATTCTAGCGATTTCCATTCTTCACTCGACCGGCGGACGAATATTAACGAAATGCGCACCCACAGTTTCGACATATGAATACTTCAGGTACGCTCTTCCTCCAGTAATATCCAAATATATGTGGTTCTCCATGCTCAAACATTATGCTGCGACGTTGAGATCATCACGATCGTCGATTCCTTTCAGGTTCGTAGCAACCGACTCGATTTCAGTTCTGAACTCACGCCCGTTAACAAAAAGGCACGGTGTGCAACTATCACTAGTGGCGTAAGTCGAGTGATATCTTCCGCTCGGCTTGCCGCCGGCCCCCGGGAATTGAGGTGAAGCGTCACTTCGAAAATAAGTCTTACTTCGGTGTTTACTCTATTCAGCCACTGTGTGGGTCAACGTCTGGGTCGCGGAACAATAATGGTAGCTTACGTTGCCTACCCACTTCAGAAGGATCACCTCACGAGTGATTATATTCGACAAAGTTATTTTGATGAACACATTTTGTTGTACTTAGAGTTTCCCAGACAAGTGTTTGAGGACTAAGTTTGTGATTGGCAGACGGATATAAAAGTGCCGCAAAACGCGATGGCACGGCATTCGGGACGAAGATGTGTCGGACCTACAACATTCATTCTGAACTGAGTGACAGAGTTCAGGATACGCGATAATCAAGGTGATCGGATCGCTAATAGTCTTGGGTCGGACTCATACCTTGATAGGGAGTCTTCGATCCGGGGCACTCCAAGGTGTCCGGATAATAGGTTATGAATTAATTTGCGGTGCTAAAGGATCACTAAATGCATGTGAGTATCAGCTTGAAGTGTGGAATACAACAACATGGAACGGTAGATCGCATCACAGCATAACGAACACAATCATCCCGCGAAGGCTGCATACCGGTGAAGGAGATAATATCCGACGAGGAGGTTCATGTTCAAGGCATCAGCGCATCGCATCAGCTTAGCGTGTAGATGAACCACTGCATTTTGTTGAGCTTATCAAAGTAACACGACAAGTTCGGGGGTTACGCGATATCGCTCCGCGGTGCTATTGGGACGTGATCTTGAGATTTGGAGCACAGCTATGTTCACGTTTACCAAGTAAGACCGTTCGAAAGCGCCTTTGGAGGTGTTCAGAAATTGCCTGAATGAAGGGATGTATAGGTACGATTTTTACTGTACTATGCTGTATGAGCGCTGGGTTGTCCATGTTGTTCGCTTGAGCACTCAGGCTGGCATTGTGAGGCTGTGAAAGGGTCGGAGAAGATGACTAAAAATGGACAAAAGTGGATTGATTGGGTAAGCACATTGCCCCGGTATCTTGACCTAGTAAAGATGCCATCAACATACCGTACAGCGCCAACACCCTTTCCAATGGTGGATGCCGCCCAAACTATAGCATCCAATGATTTCATGATCATTTCTGGATTGCCCCGGCCCATCTCTATATTTTTATAACTTCTATATGATATGGTTTGTATATAATTTAAATCTTCCGGTGCACACGCAACTAGATCACCCTACTCCCTTTATAACTACATATACCGTCCTACTTTTCATCTAATCGGTCATCGCATCCATCTTCCCTCCTCCAGGTCTTCAAATCTCTCTTCTTCATTCAAGTAGTGCGTATCATCACATTGAATTCGAACCTTTGTAGCTCACCATCATACCAGGTTAGCCCTGCGTCTGACTGTTCTCTAAGGCTCACGACGACCTCACTCAAACAAGTGATCTCATGAACCCTTATCTACCATCGTTTGATTCTTCACTCGATACAGGCGCCGCAAGGCTGACTCCTTCATCGAACTCCGCATCTTCTTCCCCTTCTCTACTGAATGACTATCCCAATGCCCATCTAACGCAAGCGTCTGATCGGCGCGTAACGAATTCCATCGCTCTGACATCAGGAGGATCACCTTCAATGTATAGCCATCGTTCCTCCCAACGAACAACAGCTTCATTCCAATCCCACCAGCCTCACATAACTGATCGCAATCAATCTGCCTTTGTCCCTCGCTTTAACCCATCAGCCACTGGGTTAAGTGCATGCAAAAATCTCACAAGGCTTTTGACCGTGCAGGAGCGAGACAATCTCATTCAACTAGACAACCTCAAGTATTTTCTCGCTACTGCGCCATCGCGATGGTCGTCGACACCTTCTGGTTTAACACAAGATGATTCTTTTCCTATGGATTCCTCTGGCCACCCAGCCTCTTCACATCCCTCCATGAACCGCTTCCTTCTTCCTTCTTCGGAATACATCACTTGTGTCTCGTGGAATAATCGCTACCACATAACAGGCACTGACATTGTCCGTGCGCTTGTCTTCCGCTTTGAGGCATTTGGAAGACCCGTCAAAAACATGAAAAAATTCGAGGAAGGTGTTTTCAGCGATCTGCGAAATCTCAAGCCTGGTGTCGATGCTTGCTTGGAGGAACCCAAAGTTAGTATCGTCTAGATTTTCTCATGATGCTCCATCTTATGTACACCAGTCACCATTTTTGGATCTTCTTTTCAAATACCAGTGCATACGCACTCAGAAAAAGCAAAAGGTGTTCTACTGGTATGTATCTTCCCCATTGTCCTGAAATTTGTGGCTCACTTTCCTCGATAGGTACTCGGTCCCTCATGATCGCCTTTTCCTAGATGCCCTCGAGCGCGATCTCAAACGCGAGAAGATGGGCTTGGAACCAACTACCATCATCACCGGTGAACCTGCCCTCTCGTTTACATACGAGCAGCAGCGCAGCCTGTATGAACAATTCAGCAAAGGACAGAATGCTATACAGGTCGATGGCGACGTCATCAGCAATTTTGACGTTACGCAAATGAATGGGAAATATGACACAAGCGGATCAGCATCAACGGTATCACGTGCGGGGGCGATGCACAACTCTAACTTGGGGGAGTTGCATCTTAGTAACTGTCGTATTGATGACGGGGGCGTCCCTCATCTTCCCTCAGCACTGCATGGTCCCCATATGGCGTGCCTGCCTCCTTCTATTTTCGAAGGTTCTCCCACCTATAAGCAACGTCGCAAAAAGCCAGTCAGCAGGCTCGATGCGGTCACGCGCAGTGACTCAGAAGAAACGCCCATTCACACATACGAGATTGGCGTTGGCTATGGATCCAATGATTCCAACATGACAGCTGCCGATATGTTCACTTCTCAAGCTAGAGGTGAACAAGAGCCTAGTGTGAGACGAGCGAAGGCTGTGCTACAAGCCCACGATTGGTCCGCTACACCGCAACTCGCTCCAGGACAGACTTCTGCCACCCTTCCAAACGGATCAGTCTTCGGACGGTCATCAATCAAGCAGCCTTCATCGCAATCTCATCTCCATCCCTTTACGGAGGATCCCTCACTATCTTCGTTCCCTTCGGATGTTGACGGCCATCACGCCACCAGCGGGATGACGCTCACTTCAAAGGTGTTTGTCTGTCCCCTCTATTCCTGTGGTCGCTTGTTTAAGCGCATGGAACACCTAAAGAGGCACGTGCGGACGCACACCTTGGAACGCCCATTCGCGTGTAACTTTTGCAAGAAGCGGTTCTCTCGGTCGGACAACCTCAACCAGCATCTTCGCATACACACACGGGCTGACTCAGCGTCCGCAGATCTAAATGCGTGCGATATTGATATGGAAAACGAGGAAGCAGACGAAGTCGATATTGCTTTTGCTGCCGCTCTCTCTTTTGCAGAGGGTGGCTTACAGGACATGGAGACGTGTGTTATGGAACTGCAAGGCCAGGTGCAAGATGTGCAAGGCGATGAAGAGGGTCTAGTTGCGTTGCCTGGCGTCTCCCCTGTTATGGATACCGACGCCACCTCAGATGGTGGGCTCGGTAACAGCTACTTTTTGCAAAGTGGCACCGGGAACCACACCGGGTACATTGAGTCAGCGGAGATGAACTGGGCTAGGCCCTTCATGAACTCTCCGTCGTTGACTTCAACGTGCAACGGGGAATCGATCATGGCGGCTCTTTCAGCTCCGTCTCATAGACAGGATTTTGCCCTGGACAATACGTCTCTCCATGTAGCACCCTCAGAGGTCGGACCTCACAGACGTCACAGAAGCGCGACCCCATCTCTCATACGCTCGCATTCTGTGTCCAGCGGCTCTAGCCGACACTACCACCCCTATGCATCATCCTCTCATTCGTGCCCCAGTTCAAGTCACTCCAGCCCATGTGCTCTCACACATTCTCTTGATAATTCAGCGGTTTCATCACAGGCTATGTCTCGTGAGGCCTTGAGGGCGTCGCAGCCACGTTCATTCTCAGCGCCTTCCTTCGGTGCCAGCCAAGACCTGCATGGAGCGCTCGACATCGGCGGCCTCAATTTTGACGGCATCTTCTCGAACCACATGACGCTATTCTCAGAACCTAGTGCATTCGACCTTTCACAGGCATACCCCAACGCCTACGAATCAAATTCGTTATCAATCTAAACCGTTCGAGTCGGAATACTGTATACTTCTCTTGTGTCATCATAATTCGTTTTTGTTCATCTTGCTAGCTTTAAATGTATCGATAATCTATTTATCACCCACGACCTAGTACATACTATACCACCAGTGATTGTTTTTGGGCCTTGCGGACTTATCGTGCAGGTCACTTTTGTGTTCTCCCCCACTTACGACACGTGCCATTTTCTTGTATTAAATATCTCATATTGTTTTGATCACGAATCGTTACTCCACTATTGCTCAAGCTCGGTGATACACTGATCCCGCCTAAAAGCAGGGATCTATATGCACGGAGCTACGCATAGTTTTTCTTGTATTATCGAGATTTCGTCAGTGCAAATGACCATGCCTACGGCTCGGAACTCAATAAGACTCATTTGGTATGGAGTGTTTGTCACTGCAAGCTAGCATGCAGCTTCATTTGACGGCAGCGCCGCCCCATTTCGAATTCGAAGAGAACAATTCGAGGTGGCCGGTACACACAGCTGACTAATTAGAACTCCAATACATACGCCCCTGACACATATAGACGGAACTTCTTGATTACGAACGTCGACCAGAACTTGTCACAACAAATATTCCGATATGTTCTCTGGATTCAAACGGTCACTGGTGAGTACCCGGAATTACCTGAAGCTTCTGGCGTGATCATAAGCTGAACATCAACTATAGCCTCAAATCTCTATCTTGTGTGCACCATCTGTCATCCGTGAGGAAACCTTATGATAACTGAATATATCTTCTACAGTCACCACCCGTCATCGCCACCATCAATTCAGGCCCTCGCGCTACTGCGGAACGCCCTCTCCTCACCTTATCCCCCTGGAAAGAAATCGGCATCCCCGCTTGAGTTTGATCTAGAAGTCGTTGAAACGAAACCGCCGACCGCCGATCAACTGAAGACCATTCTGACGTATATCACTCCGCCGAGATCTACTGCACCCCCTGCGTTGTCTACCTTTTTGTCTGCCTCATCCGGCATCGTCTGGCCTAGGAGAACAGCCACAAACTGTGAAAGGTATCGTGAGTCTTGCGGAGCAAAAACCCGAATGTGTTCAAATGGCCCGTTGTCGTTGACTAGGATTGGTGGACGTGCCAGTATAGGGGACGTTGAAGGCGTGAAAGGAATCTTGGAAGCTATCAGGCAGCAGAGAGATGGGGAGGCGAAACAGGATGAAGTTGATCAGCCCAAAGGCTGGTTCTCATAAACGTTCGGACAGGAAACTGACAAATCTAGGTGTATACACCGCCTTAAGTTGCAATGAGTGCAACACGGATTCTGCAGCTGCGTGATGGAATGGTATTCGGTATCATATGTATTCTGTTCATATAGTAAAAGGGTAGCACATATGTATAATGATTGTCCAACGAAAAAGTGATCCGCGAGAGAAGTTACTGGTCAAAGTCGATAAAACTCCAGTGCGCCATCACCGCTCTCTGCATCCTCTGCCTAACTATGGCGTCCCCTGTTTACCTGTCCCCTGACGTACGGTGGTGAATTAGGTGATGATGCTCGCAGTACTACTCGCGGCAGTGGAGAATGGTAGTACACTAAAAGTACCACTTCCCAGCGACGTAGCCGGGGTTACACCTGTCTGATTAGACGAGGTCGTAGAACTGTCCGAGGCTGTAGAAGTGCTTGAAGTTATATCCTTAGGAGGGGCGTTGTTATTTGAGCTGATTTTCCCGACAGTCCCACCGACGGCCCCACCAACCACAGCACCGATAACGACAATGGCAATAACGAAGATGGTGATTTTGCCATTGCGAGTCCGCCAAAAAGATTGAATTGGGCGCGAGGCATATGTAGCAGCTCCAGGAAGAGGAACAATCTTTTCTCGTGTCAATGGGCTGCTTTCGACGTCTGTATCACCAGGAATTGTTTGTGGTTTGAGTGGTTGGGTAGATGCGGGGCGGGTAGGACGGTCATCGAGTAAATCAACGTTGTAGCCTTCCTAGAAATTGGATACATTTTAGTGACAAAACGGGACAGGTAAGCGAACAGGTATTGCACACCTGCCTCTGTGCCCTCGTCGCTGCGGGAGCTTCATCAAGTAGGTTCTGGTCGTATGCTCCGTTTTGAGATGACATGATGCTTCTCGAAGATGTTGGCGATAGTGAAAGGTCACATAGACAACAGGCGCTTGCAGTTCGCTTGCAATTACTTGCTGGACAGCCTTACTGAGTGTCAAGTGACTGTGTGCCTGCTGCCTGACAAGCGGAGTTGCCCCAAGTAGCCCTGAGCCTGATCTTAGCTTGAGCGCTTAACGTTAAACAAGTAATTCACTCGAGTCTTGACGCGGACGGACGAACAACACATATACTCCAGATGCAATAATGATGTAGGTAACGTAATACAGTGAGCATGTGAGGTATCCTGCATGAGACAAACCTAGGCCTCATGTCAATGGTTAATTAACTTGGACTCCCTTTCCCATCGGATTTGCCTAAAATTGCAAGGGTCGGGGACACGGTAGCCTATCGGCCTCGGAAGAAGCAGTATGGTTAGCTTCTCGCCGCTTTGTCCTTGCAATGTCTCAGTTAAACGTTGTTGCACAACAGGCCTATTGCCAGGTGTGTATTCAGATAACCGGTTTGTCGTAACTGTCACTGCAAAGAATCAGGAAGGACACATGGCATATCATTCGAGTTAGTACACCATTCATTGATAGACAATACCTGAAGTGGCGCACGTCTGACAAGGTTTGCACCTAGACAAAGTGTCTCTGGGGGCGTCATGATGCCACTAGTATATATAGCTCCTAGCCTGCATTGCTCATGAAGTAACCCAAACATTTTACGAAATGATTTGGTTCCCTATCAGTGTGCGCTGTGAATTGTCGAATGTTTCTATGGTCACCTGTATCTGTGATGACCATGATAGTGCAATCTTGGACCTACGAACTGACATACAAGTATGCGAAGAGCAGGCAGGGTTGTGCTTCAGTACGAACTCAGTACTCACCAAACGGTATTTGACACAAGATCGCTCTAACAAGTTAGGAGTTTCCGAACTACCGGTCTTCTTGAAGGTACACATCTATTATAAACCATGTGAGTGCCGGAGAGATCGACACTGCGAAAACAAGGGAAGTCTCCGGTCTTCGCGCATACAAAGTTTGACGAAAACCTTCAAGCTTCAAAGCTGTTTAACAATTGGGTGGGTATAGAGGGGACTGCACCGTGACAGCTGTGAGGCAGCGGCGGTGGAAATGACACTAATCAGGTGCCCGGAATGTCGCTGCGGACGAAGATCCGTAAACGGATCTAGAAGCCAAGTACTGAATCTGGTTCCAGGGAACAGGTAACATGGAGGGGTACAACAACATCTCTTCCGGGATTTTCCAAAACATATTCGCCGGGGTTTTACTTTTCGATACACGGATAGGCTTGCGATTCTGCCACTTCCAGGACTGTGCACCGAGCCGAGTTAATTGCCCCGGGCCATAATGCTACTGTCACGAGCTTCACACCTGCAGATGAACAGAGATCAACGCTTAAACTTGAAGGACAGGCAGAACAAGAAATTGCATTTCAAAAGCTCGCGGCTTCGGAGTATATAGCCCTCAGCGGCACCAGCGCTGATAATTCAAGAATGTAGCAGGTTCTTTGACGCTGACTGGCGCACAGAAGCCCAGTTAATTCCCCGAGATGCCAGACTTCACCATGGCATTCTTCCGGTAGCGATGAGTTGCCCGGTGAATTAACGGGGTCACGGTAGATGAATCCCCGCAGAAGGGGAAAGCTGAAATTTTTGTTTTTGTTTTTGGAAAAGAGAGTCTATTACATAATAACAACCGACACCGTCTGGCCCTATGTAAACGCTTATAGTATAACTTATAGCGACGCCTAGGCGTCGTCTACTTATGCACACTGTGGGACTCTAGTTGCCACGTGCTGCGAGGGCCTGGGTAGTCTGGTACTCACTAAAACCTCAAGGCACCCAGTTGTTTGGAGGGGTTGCCAAGGCTGTGTCGTCTATGACGTTAATCCACGTGGCTTGGGCCCGCATCGCCGCTTTGGTGTCTCGTCTGGATTTGCTTGCTATCGCTCTATCTAACTGTAGTCGCTTGTCTATTGCGTGTTGACATCGTTTTATAACGGTCTCTTCGTTGTGTTTCGCGTCTCGTATTACTCCTTCGCATCTCAGGGTCCATATTAGGTGTGCTGATTCTGATATTAGAATTATTAGGAGGCAGAAAGAAGTTTGGTCACCGTGGAATTCGAATCGTAGTCGTTCAGCCTCCTAGTAAGATAGTACGCTAGTAGTCGTCAGTGTCTAGTCCCTGGTCATTTAAAAATCCTTCTAGCCAGTGTTGGTGATAGCATTAATAGGCTTATCGACCGAAGCCTGAAGGTCCAAGGACATCATTTGAATGCACACTTAGCCCAGACTTATACTCAGTCGTATCTTTAAGAAAAAAACATACTGTCATCGCTGTCGACAAGATATGTGCCATGGGCCATGATTTTCTCCTTGAGCTGGTTGGTAGTACGAACTAACATTTCGGAGCCGGGTTGTGACAGGTGCTCGGCCCTGCCTGGGCCTGCCAAGTTTGCGGTTGTTGATCGGTTTAAGCTGGCACGTGGTTTCGCGGCGGAAGATTTTGAATGGGACAGTTGCGTTTTAACGCAGGAGATATCACTGAGGAGCTATATACGCGCTGTCTACTACGACGACCGTTCATCACTCTGGCGTCACTCAAAAACGCGAGATTTGTGAGTTTTCATTCTTTATTTCGTTGTCAACCTTGAAGTCCCTGATCACGGCCTGCTTTTGCGACTATCCAGCTCATTCGGTTCCCTCGCTGAGATCCAAGCCATAAGTTAAACCATGCCCTCGTTCTTGAACAAGGTCTTTGGCAGAAAGACAAGTGATGATAGAATCCAAGCAAAGCTTCAGGACTCTAACGACAACGGCTTACTGGACGGAAAATACGAGGCTGTTTCTCCACCGAACTTTACCGCTCCCAATATTAACACCTTGTCAAAGGTTCAGACGGGAAAAGATCATGCAGGATTCTCGTTGTTTAGGCCAAAATCTCGTTTTACCCCCCCTCACTCTTCGCACAAACGCACGGAGAACCTTCCTCAATTGTCACTCCAACTTCCGAGTCTGAAAGACAATGCAGAGTCTCTCGAACTCGGCGTTTTCGAAGTTGATCCCGAATCTCAAAGGATTCTCGATGACTCTGTCCTCGGTGCAAGGCTCCTGAATCCTTTGGAAGCCCTCATACTTGTTCGAGCCTGTGCCCAGACTATCACTGAGCGAGGTAAGTTATTGCCACTTAATTAACACACACCCATCTAACGTTCATGATCGTCTCAGGCTTAGAAACCCTCGGAATCATGCACCCTCATTGGCACTCCGCGTCACCCGATATTCAACGAAAGCTAATCTCGCTCTTCATCCATTCTTTGGCTCCCAAAAGCCGCACAACCGCACTTTCTCCAACGCCTGCCGCGGCAATATCCGCCTTTGAGGCTGAGCTTGAGTACATCCGCTCTCCTCACGACGTTGCAGCTGTGCTCCGTTGGGGCCTTCGTCACCTTGTGCTTGAGAATAACTCTTTCGGCAAGGATGTCTCTGCACCTGAATGGGCGTGGTACAAGTCCTTTTTCGATGCTGAAAAAGGGGCATCGTATCCACCCAAGAGTTTCACGGAATTGCTCCTCCCCCAGCTCCCTCAAGCGCACATCGAGTTGCTTCTCGCGACTGTTGACATCATATCCGCATTAGCTTCGCATGCTGAAGCGAACAGCATCTCTGGTAGCAAGCTTTCCAAGTTTTTGGGCTTATGGTTACTCACCGCGACGAGGACCGAGCAAACCG
The DNA here is from genome assembly GCF_016647625.1 of Suillus subalutaceus. NCBI lineage: Eukaryota > Fungi > Basidiomycota > Agaricomycetes > Boletales > Suillaceae > Suillus > Suillus subalutaceus. Next base: position 45,381 of record NW_024540289.1, on the reverse strand, counting down.
ACAACTGGACCACCTTTTATGCTCGATGGGAACGCGCTGGCCGGATTTTGGAGCATCTGTTCCTTGCACGAATTAGGTGTGTACGCCGCATGAAGCTGAGGGTGTGTCTGACCATAGCACAGGGAGGAAAGCTTCAACTCTCGACTGCCTACCCGACTTCAGGAACTTGTCAAGCACTATCCATATTCGAGAGGGTCACGCGATGTTGAAGAGGATCTTCTTCCCCCTCCTCGCTTCTCTACGCGGAGCTGCAGTGTCCTCTTTGTGCGCATAGAGGTCCTTTTGTCAGAGTCTGCACCACAGCCCAAACCATCGCCCGTTCGCCTTCTCTTGGATGCATTCAACCTATCTTCCGAAGGTGAAACCTTTGAGCATGTTGGGTTGTGGAACGCGCTCAAGACTGCCGCCACCGAAATTGTCTCTTCATCCTCGGCGGCTGGTGCTCAGGATGGCCCACAGTTCGGTCGGGTGTTCGTGGATGAGACGATCCACCTCCTCGCGTCCACATCTCGTAACGCCTCTTCTCCAGTCATGTCCCCGACAATTGAAGTTGCATCGCCCGTGCCCAGACGCTCTTCGCCTTTCAAGAAGGTTCTCAACCGTAGTAAGGACAATGCTACCCACGGAAACGGAAACGGGAACGGAAACGGGAACAGTGCAACGTCTCCCGTCTCGTCTGTTTCCTCGCCAATCATCAGCGACTGGGCACAGTTCTCCACTAGCGGCTTCGGTGAAACAAGTACAGTCACACCACTCGCTGCAACCCTCCTCGATACAGACAAGGATGTTGAGATTACAGAACCGCTCGTGTCCCCTAAGTCGAGTAAGAGATGGGGAAGATCACGTTCAGGACAGCGCTCTGCTGATTCCCCATACGAGACGAGCACCAAAGAGTCCACAGTCCTCAGCACCAAGCTCGCGAGTGTCCACATGACACAAGTTGATGAGGCATTCATCGATTTCTGGTCCGACGCTATCACAGACCCCATCACGGAGAACTGGCCCTCATTTGTTATCTGTGGGCTGAAGCCGCTGCCTGCGAATGAAGCTGTCAGTTGGCTCGTCGTCGAGCAGACATATGTACGCCAGCAGCCCGCGCGGCCCCGCCCGACGTCTCCCGAGCGGCGTGGTCGTACGTCTCCCCGCCCTTCGTTTCGCTCGGATATTTCTGGCACACTTGCTGCTACGAGGAAGCGATTCAGCTTTTTTGGTGGTACGAGTAAGACGGGTTTAACGGGCAAGAAGGGTATAATGGGAAAGTCGCCCAAGGTCGGCGAGCTTGGTGAGATCTTGCCTGAGGAAGATAGATCTGAGACGCCGACGGCTGGGACGAGTACAAGTAAGGAACTTGGACTGGGCATCGCTGGTGCTGCCACAGTTGGTTCAGTTGCCATAGAGGCTGTTCAACCGCTTGCACATTCACAGGGACCTATCCCCGAGGAAATTGTTCAGTCACCTGCCGTAGCCGCACCCGCAGAACCTGCCCTGCAGCCTCGGGAGGACAATGCTGCAGCAGCGCTACGTGAACAAGCCCTGGTCGAAGAAGCCAACAACGTTCTCGACAAGGAGACCCCTGAGACTGGCGAGTCTGTCGCGCTCGCAGCCATCCCCGATGAATCTGTTCCAGAGTCTGAGGCTACGCTTGTCGAGGAATCTATTTCACAGCCCGAACCAGCGTCTCTTGCAGAACCAGAGGTCGTGTCCACAGCGCCTGAACCTGCACATGATATCGAGACGTCTGTTTTTGGAACTCCAGAGTCGCCGGCATCGGATGATACTCTCCCTGCAGTCCCCGTAGTAGACGACGTACCTGAGCCACTCATCGAGCCGGAAGAACAGACCTCCATTGTCGAGGAAACGCCCTCCGAGGTGCTCGCTAATGAAGGCATCGAAGATACTCCTGAAGACGCTTCGGTTTATGAAGCTGCCGAGGCCGAAACTCCGGAAGAAACCCCCGTAGAACCCATACCACCCGCTGCTGAGCCGAAGCCCGTTGAATATACCGATGGCGCAGCATCCATGGAACTACCATCATCTGCAGATGCGCAGGACGACGTGAACGTCCCGGAGGAGCATCCATCATATTGAGAACATTGTTGAAGATCCATCGTGATTACCTTTTTGATTGGTTCTTGGGTTTATTTTATCGTTTCATGTTTGAACTTTGGTTGCGAAACCTCCAACTGTCCTTTGTCATTTACCGGTCCCCATCTGCACCCATACCTCCTTCGCTAGCCTCCACTAATCCACGTTTACTGTTATATCCAGGATTCCAAATATCACATTCTCCCACTTTATTCATACAACTGTCATTTGGATCGTCATTCGCCCGCACACGGCCCCATCGTTTTTCCTTGATATCCCATATGCCTTTCTCGGATGCTTACTCGACCTTGGTGCTTTCAATGTTCCAGTACTCCTGCGCGTAATCTTGGATCGCACGATCAGAACTAAACTTGCCCATCTGTTCCAAATTGTGGTTCGCCGTTCCTTACTAAAAATGATAATCCATACCTTTGCAGTGGTCCTGATACTCTTCTTAATCCACTCCGTTCGGTCATTATAGGCTTCATCTACCATACGAAGAGCCTCGAGGTCTGAAAAGGGTTCATCAGGGACGCTATCGCCCGCCTAGCAATTTGCTCACAGGAGTCAAAATCTTCAGTAATGAGATAATAATCTCCCTGACGAATCGTGTTGAGCAGGCTGTTCAGAGAAATGAGTGAACTTCGTAATACGCTTGCTGGAGCATTACTTACGGCTCGTACACGCCCCTGTCGCCAAACAACCCAGATGAGATCTCGTTAAGAACTCGTGCAAGAGCAGGTGACTTCTGCTCGACAGGAACAGGGTGGTATACGTGTTGGTAACGAAGATCTTCCACTGCAGGTGTCAGATGACCGAAGAAGACTTCGACGAGAGAAAAGTAAGTCCGTAGCACAGGTAATAAATGCAAGACTACGTACAAACATTGCTAGGGCCAACTTCCTCCGCGATCTCGATGTTCGCACCATCTATCCGAACAGTCAGATCTTTATGGCACTGGATAACACCAGTACACACCAACAGTGCCCAGCAAAAGCCCGCCGTTCAAGCAGAACTTCATGTTGGATGTGCCAGAAGCTTCTGTACCTGCGGTAGAGATGTGTTGACTGATGTCCGAAGCTGGAATAAGGACTTCTGCCAAGGTGACTGAGTAGTCTGGTAAGAAGAAGACGTTCAAGTAGTCCCTTGTGTCAGGATCAGAATTGACCACGCGAGCGACGTTGACGATCAAGCGGATGGTCTAGAAGCTCGTTAGCATCACAGGTTTGTGCGTCTCGCTCGTTGAACGAACCAGCTTGGCGATATAATCTAAACGCCGGTCAGTTCGATGGAATTGTTGACGCGCACAAACACTTACATCCTGGGGCGGCTTTGCCTGCGAAGAAGACATTCCGCGGGGTCATTGTCTTCCGCTCCTTGGGAGTCATAGATTTCAGAGTGAGGTAGCGCTAGAAAAAGTTGAGCGCAAAACTCAACGATCATACTATTGACGATGCTCACATGAATGACACCAAGAATATTGAGAGTTTGGCGCTAACAAGACTGATAGATCGGACTTCGAGAGGGCATACATCGGTGTCTACGTACCTTATACTCGTGCAACCGCTGAAACACCGATCAGCCCTCAAGTTCCGCAATATGATATGTCTGACTGACCTTAATCTGGACAGTCGAACATGGCTTTAGGTATTAACGTTGAGACCTAAAGTAACCTTGCATGTGATGGGCAAGCCTCTCCTTGTTAGCTTGCTTTACAGCTGCCCAGTCTTCCCTGAAGTCCTCGTCCTCGACATAATCAAGAAGACCCTCGAGTTTGGTGAAGGTCCTTGAGCCACACGCTCTTCTCTATATTCAGGGTCGTGGTGATGAGCCTGCTGAGTCCGGGGTTGCACTGGTATGTGTGACTTAGCATCGATGTCACACCTATTTCAAGATAGCCACACACCTGGTCCAGCCACCGACGAGGAGTGACTTTGCAAGGTGATGAGAAGCAGAAATGCATTGAAGGTATGGTACTCACTGCCGTTGGTCACGTTTCCAAACCTTGCGCGCAAACCACAGTCAGCGTGCGGCTATTTAGTTGCTGAATGAACATACTTGCTAACTCCATAGAACTCTACGAAATCCTTCAAAATAGTCGTCTGAACCAGTTCGCTGTGCAGCTAGAGGAGCGATGGTGCTACACATTCAGACGGATGGTGGATACTCGGTGAAGACTTACTTCGGCCACGCCGTTAACTTTGCGACTGCCTATACACATGTACATTAGTAGGAATATGAAATGAGTCTTGCGAAACTCACCGATGCATGCCAGGTAAGCCATGCGAACATTCTGAGGAACGCTCTCTGAGGAAAACTTTTGAGCCGCGATTCATAGGTTGTAAAATCACCATACCTTCGATTAGTGACATTCGTGCAAGCCGTTCCCTATCTCCAGGGAACTTCCGTTCGACAGCTGTGGAAAAGATCAGTCGGACGTTCGATATGGGATTGAGTCTGTCTTTCTTACACTGCATGAACAACCTAAGGTCCGATGTTTGGGTCAGCGTACAACACAACATTTTCCGCTGCTCACAAATTCTGAAATCCAAAGTTGTTCAGTAAAGAGGATCACTGGTATAACACAAAGACTCACAATATCAAAGATGATCTGCATGTGCCTACAAATGGACAGCTTTAACTGCCACTATATCGTTGCAATACATGACGCTCACCTAGGCAAGAGATGTTGCATCAAGGGTACAGGCCACGTCTCAAGTGCCTCCTATCATCAATGTCTTGCGTCAACATCCATATCATGAGAACTTGGCATTATCTCGACCTACCGGGAGGACAGTGTGATTGGTGAAGAAGAACGTCTCTGTGACGATGTTCCAAGCAGCATTCCATGGAACATCTTCATCATCAACAAGGAGTCGCATGAGCTCCGGAACGGCGAGTGTTGGGTGCGTCTTCAGTAAAGAACAGTCAGTCCTTAGTACTACGCGCACACGCATAAATCGGCCTTACGTCGTTCAACTGGATCGAGACGTCTAGAAGGAATGTGAGCTTTGATATTTGAGAATGAAACAGGTTCGCGTACATTGAGGGAACTCTGTGATGGGCCTTCCGAGGTTCTTGAACCGGCGCATGATGTCCGCGAGACTGGCTGCGGTCCAGAAGTACTGCTGCTTCAAGCGAAGTTCCTTTCCAACTTGAAACGGGCCTCTAAGTACCACGTACATTTCATATTGTTGGGTATACTCACAGGTGGTGTGATCGTTGGGGTACAAGACCGATGTGATCGCTGCTGCGCTATTCGAAGACTCGACGGCGCGTTCGTAATCTCCCGCTACAAATAAAATCCATCAGTTGAACAGAAGACGCAATGATGTCGCTGTAAACGCACCATTGAAACTGTTTAAATCAAATCCCCTCTTCGGCTTACTCTCCCACAAACGGAGGTTATTCGTGTTGCGCGTGTTACAGCCAGGGATGGGCACATCATAAGCGACCGCGAGAACCTCTTGACCACCCTCCCAAACGGCGCGGCCGCTTCCATCGTTCAAGCGCTCTGCATGACCGTGAAAACGCACCTCGTAGCTAACATCAATGCGAGGGAGCTCCCACGGGTTAGAATTATCCAGCCAAGGATCCGGTGCTTCCAGCTGCTGTCCGTCGGGAGAGATGAGCTGCTGGAAGATGCCATATCTGTATCGTAAGCCGTAACCCCATACAGGAAGCTCCTGAGATGCGGAAGAGTCGAGGTAGCATGCGGCAAGACGCCCGAGGCCACCATTGCCGAGCCCGGCGTCACGCTCCTGCGCCAGGAGATCTTCCATGTTGAAGCCAAGCTTGTCGACCCCCTCCGTGTATTGCTGCTTGAGGCCGAGATTGAGGAGGGCATTGTCAAGGGCGCGGCCCATGAGAAATTCGAGTGATAAGTAGTACGCCCGCTTTCCTGCGGTGCGAGAGTAGTGCAGTTGTGTTTCGTTCCAGTTGATCTGTGGATCGGACGATGAGTTGGGTGGGTGGAATGATATAAGATAAGGGGGCATACGATCAGATTATCACGGACGGAGAGAGCTGCAGCCTGGTAAGCTCCAAAATTGTCGATCTCGTGTGGCTGGCGAGCCAGAGAGGTTTGGACATGGTTGACGATCGACTTGGTAATGGACGGCACGCCTGTGGGAGGTGGTCGAGCGATACACGAACTAGGTGTTCTGATTAGCTACCTGTATCAAGGCTTCTCAAACCATCTTTCCAGACTTTCTCCTCGCCTCTAGGCCACTTTTCCTTGCCTTCGGGGTCCTTTTCTGGCAGGTATCCTGTTTGAAATACATCACCTATGTTATCGAGGAAACACCAAACGGATTGGACATACCAGTAAGTGTCCTGACATGTCTGCGGGGGCGTTGAACCTTTCCGATGGCAGTGGTATCAAGCACGGATGTCATGTCTAGTGACAACGATACTGGCGATCGTAGTTGATGGGGAAGAAACAAGCGCGGTTTTGAGTGGAATAAGGAGAGACTCCATAGAAGGACGTCATATCAAGTCGACTACGGTTGTTTTTGCGGAAAAAGGGGGGCAAATCTGGATAGATCTGTGTTCCAAACGGAAAACATTTTCACATCGAAGACCTGCTAACCAAGTCACGTTCACTGCCAGGCGGCAGTCTGGACCAGTCTGGAACCGGCGATCATCATCATCTTCTATATAAGCTATTGTGACGCGGCATGACGCCCAGTGAGAATTGACTGTGCCCTGAATATGTTGAGATAAGAGTGAATGTCGAGTTATGCTTCTTTCGGTTGAAATCGATAATTGTCCATTGTAACTGCACCAACTGCGCTTCGCAATATTAATGCATGACGCGCAAGTGACGCGGCCACCTGCGTTGCCCAATTTGTAAGCCTTATTATACTCGGTGATTGCGGCATGATGATAGGGAATGTGAGTGTACGACGAGCAAAATTTCACGCCACTGCTATCATTTATGCAAAGAGCTGTAAGACTCTGTCAAAAAAGAAAACGGTAGTTGAAGAAGCAAGAAATACAGTACAATGATGTAGGACGACTATGTGTAACTAGAGTAGAGAATAGAAAATGTCAATGAAGAATAAGAACAACGAAGGTCTTCACCAAGGTTCGTTGTCTGTGTACTCAACAGATGCACAACTGATGCAGAGCAAGAAACGAGTCGCAGCCTGTATGAGTGGTATCACATCGCGATATCGTTCCAGTAGCCCATATGCTAGTTGCGATTGTGTTTCTAATGTTGACCATCTGTGTTCTGAATAGGCATGCTGTAAAGCCAGCCCATGAAACGCGCGCGCCATCCAGCACCGGTCATTTGAGAACTCGAACCTGTTCCCGATGCCTCAGCGATACAATTGACAGCGGAAGGTGTCAAAGCAGTGGTAATTGGAGGTGGTAGCTGTGATAATGATGGTGCGTCTTGAGTTGTTGCGCTAGGTTTTTGCGTGGTATGGATTTTGGGAGGTCGAGACCAGCTGGCAGCTGGCTTCCCTGTTGCATGATAGTTCTCCTGCGCAGAGGAGTCAGCGATAAAGAAGAACAGTGAAGTAAAACAACGTACAGGCTTGCCCGCTATGCAGGGGATCTCGACTACAGGTGACTCTTGCAACTCGATGTCTGGTGTATCTCGCCTGCGCACCATGCTGGAGACCAGGTTTCGAGTCCAGCTGAGAGGGTGGGATCGGGGTTGTGTAATGCGCTCAGTTGCCCCATGCGGCTTGAAGTTGCGCCAGAAGGAGGAAAAGGGACCGAAGGATGCGTTGACTTGGTGCTGGGGTTGGGCAGTTACGTGGCCCACGAAACCGGGATAGACGAGTGCGCAACTAACAATATATTTGTCAAAGCATTCAATCATAGATAGAGATCACATACATTAGCTTCCTGCACATCCTTAAAAATCCCTGTGGGCATCCGGCGAGCACATTTCACCTTTGGAGCCAGTCGCGGTGCAGCATCAGCCTGGGAGCAGATCCGTTGTCAGTGTCGTTGAGAATGAATTGCATCAAAGCTTACAATATCTGACAGAAGGCCAGCTCCTTTGACGATAGCACAAATATCCCATGTGTATAGGTGGCCGTTAGGGCAGCCAGTAACGAGGAACTTTCCATTTGCAGAAAAGATTGCGGAGTTCACCTCATCTTCATGTTGAAGTGGTGTTCCGATGGGTTGATCGGTTTCGAGGTTCCATAGTTGCGCTGTCTTGTCCAAGAATGATGTGCTTGCGAGGATGCGCTGGTTGGGAGATATTGAAATGGTGTCAACGAAGTTTTCGCCCCCGTCAAGAACAGCAGTCCAGGTGGCTGTGTCGAACTTCCTGATGCGCCATCCTCCGGCGAAAAGCGTTTTTCCATCCAGGGTCCATGCCAGGCACTTGCAGGCAACATCGTCTATTGTTTTGAGTAGTTCGCCTGTGTTGGCGTCCAATATTTTCAGCACCGTGTACAAGCTGATGGCCATCATCTTGCCATCGGGTGAGTAGCAAACCGTCTGCACGTCTCCCCTTGCCTTGATTGGTCCGATGATAGTTTCTTCGCTCTGAAGATCCCACACTCTGAATGTAGCATCCCAGCATCCGCTCACCACTCGCCCTCCGTCTGGACTCCAGCACACAGAATGCACTTTTGCTCTATGTCCCGTCCATCTTTTGATGACCTTGCCCGTGTCGACATTCCACAATTTCACTGTGCCGTCGTCACTCCCGGTTGCTACTGTCTTGCCTGTCGGTGACAATGCTATGGCCTCCACTCCTCTGTCTTTGTCTTCCCATTCATCCCGAAAATGCGCACCCCTCTCCAAGTCCCAGGCTCGAAATGACCCATCCCATGAACATATGATGATTCGCTGTCCACCGGGCAGGTGTAGGATGTGTCTGATGCCATTGTTTATTTTGATCTTTCGGCAAGACATTGTTGCTAGATTATCGTCCTTCACAGGGGCTAGATTTCCCATGATTTTGGTTTCGGGATTCACTTGATGGGTGCGTGGATATCTTCAGCTCTTGCCAGTCAAATCCAATACGAGCCCATTACTTACTTAGAATTTAGATGTACTTGACGTGTACACAAAAAGAGGAATGCAGAACGAATGCTGCGAAGGAGTGGGTGTTTCGTTCAGTGAAGATTCAAGTCAGGAGGGAGAGAGGTAAAGTCTTCTGCAGGTGTGTTTTCCTCGCCTCATCCTCGTGTTCGTTTCACAGCTTCAGGCACTAGCTGTGCAGTTTAAGCGCTCAATAGCCAATATACGCATTGACCCCTCACCATCACGGTCCTATCATCTCGCAAACCTGCATTATCCACACGTCTAATGCGATTTTGGGATTGTCGTATCTATCCTTTCTCTCCACATTTCCGTTGACTCAGAGTTCAACTGGACTCATCCTGCTCCTCTCTCCGATCTTGGTTCTCAACATCCTACGTGAGATTTTCTTTTTCGCAATCCGGTCTGGCTATCCTGATTACATTTTCCTTGTCTTCGTCTAATCAGCCATTTCCCGTCTCTTCCAAATTCATGTGCCCATTCTCGGAGGACCGTGTCGAGCAAACAATTGAATAGGCTGTCTCCGTCGCTAGTAAAGTATCATCCACCCCTTCGTCTACTCAGTACAAAACATCATGTATCTTTTCAAAGCATGTATGTATTGGCAAGCCCTTCTTATGTCTTCACACGCATCCCTCGGTTGGAGGCGGTATTGACGTCCTGCCATCAAGCAGGAATGCGTTGCTAGGATCCTCGAGTATCGCACATTAGGTATTTACGCATGATGAGCTCAGTGTTTGTCTTACCACCCGACTTCAGGAGCGCATCCATATTCAAATGCCCATGTGTCGCGCAAGAGTTCTACATACATCCTCGTTCTTCGACGCCGAGATGCAGTTTCCTTCGTGTGCATAGAGACCCTCAGGCCTCAGGCTGTCCATCACCAGGACGCCTACATTTAGATGCATGATCTTATCCTTGCCTTTGTTGGCCTCTAATGACATCACGAGCATCTGTGAAAGGTTCAAAAGATACCTCGCCATATGCTTATTTCTTCCCGCTTTGGAGCATGTTCGTGCCTAAGAATCAGATCATGAGGTTGTCACCCAGGGTCAATTTGGATCCTTCACAGCCGCGTCTTCCCTGTATGTCGACTCGGAAATGGTAGTTTCTAAGCAGACTTCCATCAGATTCATCCGCAGGGGTGCCGAAAATTCTACATGTCCGCAGTACTTACGCACAACTGCAACATCATCCGACCAAGCAAGGTCCTAGACAGCAACGCCGGCCACTAGTGTATAAATCATGCGAAATATAAACATGGTAGGTCACACCATCATTCCATCCTTCAATTTCTTCTCTGCACTTTCCCTTCTCGGTAGGTATGTATGAACGACTAATGAATGACGTGCTTAGGGTGAGGCTGAGGGAGAGGTGTAGATGGATAGAATTCAGCACTTGGCGGAAAGCAGCTGCTTATCGCATAGGGCAACACAAGCACAAGTGATATGTACCTGCCGAACTGCATTTCTAAGATGAGGAATCGGACCGATCTCCAGGGGCACGGTTGCTTTGAATAACTTTGCTCCAGAAGTACGAACGATGGACTTGGTTGCCAGCGTAGAAACTGACACGTCGCGTGCAGCACAGATACAAGTACATGAGCCAGGGCGCAATGGAGATACGTCCAATCTTGTGATTGTCGTATCTATCTGTTCTCTCCACATTTTCGTTGAGAGTCTAACTGGACTCATCCTGCTCCTCTCTCCGATTTTGGTTCGCAACGTACTACGGGAGCTTTTCTTCTTCGTCTTCCTACTAGCTAAATCGCAGTCTGGCCATGACGATTCCGATTTTCGTGGATGAGACGGGTCATACTCTTCAGTATGTTGTCTACACTCCTATCTTTAATACTCGGAGTTGTATTGCCGGTGCACAAGCGCCCTTTGCGTTTCAGCAAAAATCTGGAATGTGGATGTCTACTGAAATGGTGTCGAACTTCGTCGGCAGGGACCTTGACTGTTTTTGTAAAGTGTGCGATAGTAGCTCGTAACGAGAATCAGTATGAGCAGCCAAACACATAGAACAATATCGTGCGGTGTCTAATCAACGTCAATCACATACAACGACGGTAAGCGCAAGCTTGCGCTTACACATGGTCAACTTGAACTGTCAAGAGTCCAGAATCGACGCGATATTTGAACGCTGTGGTCACCCACGAATGAAGAAAGAGAGATGTAGTTTACTCTTCGTTGCTACTGTAAAGAGATCTGAGACCGTCCGCAAGCGAGCGGAGCGCTTTTTTGATATGGTATTGATATAAATGACACGTGTTAAGATCAATGAAAACATAAATGCTACTACTATATTAACGTCACCTCCAGCTTTGCATGCAGAGCGCCATTGCGATCTACGTACATAGTATTCCTGCAGCAAAAATGTCAGTACAATTGATATAAATAGGAGAACGGCCCCAACTCTGTGGCGTGGATCCACGAAGCATACGGGAGAAGACTTACTCGTTCAAGAACCAATCTTTCAATCTCCATGTGAAGAGGGTGGCATCTGATAGAGCGACCGACCTGCGTAGCCAATGGCAGATAGAGGAGTCGTAAAACCGTCAGTGTGCTTTAGCTCCAAATGATTCAAAAAACCTACTCCTGAGATGCAACTTGAAGGAACATAGACTGGCTGTTAGTAACCGGTAGCAATCGCAGATCTTGAGGTGGAGTTGCGCAGTCATGTTTCCCCGAGTGAGCCTCAATGACTAGGACAGCTTCTGGACATGCCGGCAAGCTTTCCTTAGAAAGACTTAAAAAAATGCGCCACAGCCCGTCGAGCGCCATTGAGAATATTTGGAATAGCCAAATACGTCCTACAGGGATGGAGATGTTCAGTGTGAGGAGCAGTGAGAGACGTGGACTTTACCAGCGGCAACAAATTCTATGCCCAATTGTTGTCTCATGAGCAGACGTTTCTGGAACATTCTGATACAGAAACAAATGTTAAATTTGATCTTGTGCAGTCCATCCCCTGCATCATGGACCTGAACCTCATCGGGTGGGCAACCCAAAAAATTTCTCAAAGCGTTATCTTTGCCTGATTAGTGTAAAGGAAATGAGTCGGTGTACTCTCGGGTAGACAATATTATGCACTTACGATTGATTACACGTCCCAGATTCAACTGGGTAAACAATGCATGGTTGCTAGTAAACATACAAGCGAGACGCAAGTCAGAAGAGCAAACAGACGAAAATTTTGGTATGAATGCAGCAAATGCCGAAAATGCTTCTGGCTGGTGATTCACAATCGCCCAATACATCGCCGTGTGACCTTCAATATTGGGTTTTTGCAAAAGGTTGGAGAATTCTGTTGGTGAGATAGCAGCAGCGCATGCATTAACGGTTGGGACGATGGAAGAAGAGGCAAAATTGGAATCAGAAATGATGTCACGGATGTGAGATAGAACAGTTTTCCGTTTCTGCTTGTTTCTGAGGAACGAAAATAGTGGTGATATTAGTTTTCCAGCGTATTCAATGCGTATGGAGTCCCGGGCCGTTGATGATGATGCAGGCGTATAAATGTTCTGGTAGTAAGGGGGTGGTGGGTGGGTAACACACTTGCTGTCATAGAAGACCTCGGACTTGGTAGCCATCGCGGAATGGGGAAAGGGGATCTTTAAACCCCCCAGGTGAAGCTTTTAGTAACGGGTCATAGATAGGGGCACGACACAGCATATCATTATGTAAGATTCAGACTGTATATATGGTCGGAATTCCGAGGCCCGTGTTTGAACCGGTACCCCACGCCTTCTTAATATGGTAATTTATTTGGCGCATAAAAAGTATTATCACTTTAAACCTCAAGCTTAAGCGCCGGTGAGCGTCCACCCTACATGGGCAACTGTCAAACTCGCACGCGTCAGCAAAATACTACCAGAAGCCGTCCGTGAGTACCCCCGCAGATGCGCAAGAGCATCTCCACCGTGCGCGTGAGGCTTCGATAGATGGTACGTTTCCCTTCCTTGTCTAAACCATCCTCGATTGACAACAGATGGGCCTATGTCCAGCTCCCAGACGAATACGACCAGGTGGACGTCGATCTTGCTCCTTTCTGGGGTATAAACCCTACACATCTTCCTCCCATCTCCGTGTGGTCACCTTTCATAACAAAGCCAGCTTCTCTCATCCTACGTGCACACTTCCTCGCGAGAATCACCTGGTGGCTTGTATGCGGATGCCCTCCTCCCCCTGCGCAAGTTCTTCGCCGCACCGCTAGCGCCCGTATTTTTTCTAAAGCCTTTCTGGTACGCTTTTACCCAATGTCATACCTTTTGCTTCATTTCAAACATACCCTAACAAATTTTACAGGTTGAAAAAATTCTAATATTACGTGGCTATATGGTCCTCGTCACACGGCAGATTACCCTACCTTCGCCCAACGCTGCCGCCGCTGTCGATCTCCCCATGCTTTGATCATCCCCGCCCACCACGAAGCCAACTCTAAAGCACCGTTCTATCATGGAACTTCTGACTTTCCTCATCGACCTCCTCGGCGTTGAATTGCAAGTCTATTCTTTCTGTGAATAGTTTCAAGATGCTGAATCCACGACAGGCTACCTCCTACATCATTCCGGAAAATCCATGCCCAGACCAGGTTCCAATTACTCAGTCTGACCGCTTCGCACTAAAAGCTAACCCTGCAGTTCCAACCGACGAGAAAGATCGGGAGAGATGCGTATGGTGGAAGGCCAATAAACGGGCATATGGAATTCTCGGTCAACTGTTCCACCGGTGTGCAGCTTCTTCACATATTCTGTGTGTCTGAGAGCATGGTAGCTTTGTAAATCCCTCTCAGCTCCCGTCACCAATACAGAACGAGTATGGTGTATTTGCAGAGCACTTTGTGACTGCCTTCGCTCCCGAAATCTTTAAGGTGTACCTCCACCAGGTCGAGTCGAGCTATATGTTTCACGCAGCTGTGCATTAAAGAATTTCTTCTTCCTCTTACGCTGTGTCCTAGCTAATTTTGGTTATCTAGTCAGGGACACTGTCTCTCATTACCTCGCGCAATGCGTTACAATTAGAGCCATAGATCAAATGTTGTCGCTTGTGTGCACAGGGAGTGAATATATCTCCTCAATCAGGATCTAGGCGAGATTCAGTAAGAATGCGATGATTAGAATAGAAGAGGCTTACAAGGACATTCGACACGGCTTCGTGATGATGCATAGCACTGCGCGCATTGATGATTCCACAAGGACGGACGACAGGCTGTTTATCGTTAGTGCGCTGGCGTCGGAAGACTGCCTCGAGCTTGGCTTGGATCTCCTTCGCTTCACACTGGGCGGGTGCTTCTTCTGAGACGTCAGTAGACATTGTGACTGCGGGCTGCACAGGTCGAGTGTCTCCAGTCTGTTCGTCAGGCTCATACCGCCCATTCACACTGGGCAGGGAGAGCACCGCCAGCAATACCAGTGGATGATAGAAGGAGGGCCATGGTATCATCTAACTTTGCCTCTTCTGCCGCCGGGTTTAACTCTTGCCAGTTCGTAGGGATTCAACATTAAGGGCTTCCATATGGATGTGAAGAGGGTCTTCGCAAGCATTGCGAAGCTTGCCTTACTGGCCGTAACAAATCACAGGCCGATCACACCCGTCGACAGCACAATTCATCTCCAGTCGCTGGTGCACAGGATCAACTGAACAAAATCGGTGACGGACGCTTGCGAGTGGGTTGGTACACCATGGGACTGCACAATGCAGGCGTCCTACTGTGACTCCGTCTGTAACACCAACTTCTGTTCAGCTGAGGGTTCCATCTGGCATCTCAAACACCCGCATACATCCATCACAGGCAGATAGTGCAAGATGGCATCGGGGAAGTAGCTAGAAGGGCTGGGCCTCTTTGAAAATTTTATATTGGATACTCTCGGATACACACGTTTGCCAATGCCTATCTGGGACTGAAGGATTTGATCACATTCGCTCCATGGCTTTCGCATCACTCACAGAGACGATGGACCGCTTCGATGCTTCGCGGAAAGTCTGATAACATTGGTCATGACCGTTATGACCCCCGGGGATGCGGCAACCTTTTATCCAGAGTTGACGTCAAACGCTGTCAAACGGAATTAAATATTAGACGCATGCAGGAGAAAGATTTCGAACAGATCAATCTTCAGGAAGTATGGCAAGTCCACAGCTCAGGATCGAACGTGGCACTCGGTTTTTAGGCTGTGCATGTGGCATGTGTTGTCATCCTTTGGCGACATATTCATAATCATGAAGCATATCTAGCTTTAGATTGGGATGCTCGTTATTCTGTCAAGAAGCCCGTTATGAGAAGCGCTCTCGAATGGAGAACGTCCACAATCTGCCGAAATAATTTCTGTCCATTTCGTGTCCATGTCTTGCATTGGAACTCTGCGGTTCCGCCCAATCCCATGCGCAAAAGCCAGGACGGTGTCAATGCAGAGATAACATACGTGTCCATCAACCCATTGTTTCGAAATGTTACCCTCAGATTTTTCAGGGACTCTATGCTATGGCTGACTTCATGCCACGCATTGTAGACGTTCCTCTTCAGAAAAGAGTTGCCATCCTACAAACACTGTCAGACCTGATGATTACTGTGTCGGCCAGCGGGAGCGAGGACCCTTCAGATCATCATTGATTCGTTGCGGAAGAGTTTGCTGGTCATACCTTTCTTGTCCACCGAGCTTGACTCTCTTTGCACATTCTTTTTCAAGAGCTCTGCGACAGCACATTCACGGAATATGTTGGCTGATGATGTCGATCCTCAGAGGAAAGGCTACGCGCAGCATAATGGTAATGTCCTCATCTTCATGGTCGAACAAGAACACTGTACACCCCCGCCATCCTTATCCACCGACTGAATATTGTCTTATCTGTGATGACAAGACTATGGCATCACTTTTATCTAAAATTTGAGGATGGGAAACAAACTTGCCTATCGAACATGCTTCTTAGTGGTATCTCCTGCTACGGCTCGCCAAGTCCCTCCCGGATTGCATGAGAACTCGTCACAGATGGAGTACCTGGAATCCGCACCTACACCTACCTACGCCATTCACTTACTACTACTAGTAGTAATTAATGGCGCCGACTTGGTAGACAAGTTCATTACATAATCTGATGCCAGCGTTGAGGTCCTGGGCTTAGTAAGCGCTTAAAGCTTTATATGGGCCCACTGATCATCGATCATGTACATCGTAAGTACATAGATTTCGCACGGGCAAGTGCGCGTAACCTTCACGATGACATGCAGATTGTGTTGGCCAATTGACGGAATATAACAGGGCAAGGAAACAATCAGACATACTCATGAACCCAACTTGAAGAGCAACCGGTGATATCATGATCATGATTCACCTGTGACTCACCATATCAGTCGTTCATGCCGCAGGCTCGGGTCGCTGTTGTCAAGTGCGGATCACTAGCCACCAATATTGATGTAGTAGGTGCACTAAGCCTAGCAGGTAGTGGCAACCTCCTTCCGCTTTCGTGGCAATTGGCTAGCCATGAACATTAAAAAGTGAAAGTTGTATATGCACAAGGTGACGTCACCTATCACTGCGCCAGCGGGTTGACCGGAAAGTAACGGCGGGACATCATTGGTGCCAGGATACGACAGGAACACGATTATTTACTACAAAGCCCTCCCCACTAACTTGGAAGCACGATATTGATCAAAATCAAAGTTCACGCGTGCACGGACCGCAATACTAACCGCATGCATCTGGCTCTGTTACAAATCTTGCAGCTGGCTAAACAAGCATTCGATCCCATCGACTCGGTCCAGTTTACAGCCAACTCCTTTGAGCAAATACCATTCGAACGGTTTCGTCTCATCATTCTGCCAGTATGTCCAAAACGTGACTTGACGCCCTCCTCTGTGGAGTACAAAATAGACAGCACTAACAATCAAGTTGACAACAACCTCCCTACAGGTGGAATCAACTTATCATCATGTTTATCCGCCTCTCTACTGTTTTCGTTATACTTGTTGGCCTGACAGCTCTTGTCAGCGCTGAAGCGCCAGTAAGCCTCTCCTCACGTCAAATTTTATCATATTGTCATACGACACCGTCCGTAGGTTCCTCGCGGGACTCATGATCCTGAGGACTTCGAGAATGAACCGCCAGTAAGCCTCTCCTGGCGTGAAATTTTATCATATTGACATACGACGTCCGCAGGTTCCTCGTAGAACCCACAGGCCCGAGCCTGATGCCTGAGGTCCCCATGACTCACGGGATATTGTATGAAGGGAAACTGCTGTGCGGGATCGGGTCTTTATGCAGAACGAGTTACAAGGAAGAATATGAGCAGTGCTTACAAGGATACAAGTCAGTTTGAGATGCTAGGTGTATTGTTGATTGCAATGTACGTTTGAATCTGTGTGTCTGTCGAACTTGTGTGAAGTCCAACACTGGGGACAAGTACTTGCAGGTATAAAACACAAATGCTCCAATGCTGCAGGCATGATCACTGAGCAGAAGCGGAATTGACAGAGTGAAACTCACCCTGTCGTCCGAATCGTGGTAATTAGTACCGGAAGACAACAAGCGACATGCCTTTTTTGCATCCGTGTTTCATTTTGTCACGTCCTGTCGTTCACAAATACTGATCCTTGCTGAGTAAGGGACCGAGTGGGAATGAAGTATGATAGTGGTATGGTAAAAACGTATGAGACGTCAGACGGAGGACCGCTCCATACAAAATAAACACCATCACAGACTCAGTCGACATACATAGTATTCCTACACAAACAAGTTGTTAAGGACAATCAAAAATGCTGATGAAATTCCCGCTCACCACAGCCAGCATGCGGCATTTGTAGATCTCGACGTTCAACAAATAAGGTCGAAAAGGCTGGAAAAGTGAACTCGTGATTCCATTCCCTTCCATGGGACTCGATCACAAGCACGCTGGCAAGCTATGTTTCAGAAAGATTAATTCCTTTGTGTGTGCATAGAGACCCACATCTGACTTGTCAGGGTCTGCACTAACTCATTCGTCTGCTCCTAGTACATTCAACTATTGACCTTAGGTCACTCTAGCATCAAGGAAGTGCCCGTGCTTCATTCAGATTGGTCTACTCGTCAACACAGTAATTCAGTTCTCTGAACAGGCAAGTAACTGAAAGACTTCTACCTTCACCTCCAGCGTTAAATGAATCTGTAATTATACAACTACGTCAATTGATACCATCCTGTTCGAGGTATAAATATAGTTTTGTGCATCATCCCGCTGACAGCCCGTTCCAAAAGCGATCTGAGGATTAGATAGAAGACATAGCCTGGGTACTGGCGATCTCACTGGTCGATCTCCGCTCAAGCTACGTTGATAACATATAGCTGCAGGTATAAGTACTGCCCCATGATCTATATCTCTTTGTTAACTTCACACGGACAACATGACGGTATCTACACTCACCCTCAACGATGGCAATCAAGTCCCCTGGATCGCATTTGGCACCGGCACGGCGCTCCGCCAGCAAGATGTACAGAGCCCTGTCGAAAACGCCATCGCCAACGGTTTCACGCACCTCGATGGTGCCCAGATGTACGAGAATGAAGAGAGCTTTGGCATTGCAATCAAGGCTTCTGGAACACCGCGCTCTGCGCTCTTTGTTACAACTAAACTTAACCAACTACAGCCTGATCAGACTGCCAAGACTGCGCTGCAGGTGTCGTTGAAGAAATTAGGCTTGGAGTACGTAGATCTATACCTTGTGCACGCGCCAGGACACCATGCAGGCCGGCTGAAGGAGGTGTGGAAGATGATGGAAGAGTGTAAAAGGGAAAGACTGGCGAAGTCCATTGGGGTATCGAATTTCGGAGTTGCACATTTGCAAGAGATCTTGGAGGGCGCTGAGTTTCCGCCTTCGGTCAACCAGGTGAGTTAATCACCTCAGTGTCAGTATTACTTTTGAACAACCCCAATGAAAGGTTGAGATCCACCCGTATGCGTGGAAGTCTTTACAGCCTGTGATTGCGTTGCACAAAGAGCACGGCATCATCACGTCCGCTTATGGTGGCCTAACGCCCCTCTTCCGCGCACCCGGAGGACCCCTGGATCCCGTCATCGAGAAAATCCGGGCACGCCTTGAGTCCACTCGAGGGAAACCTGTGTCAATCGGCCAGGTACTCAACAAGTGGTTGCAGCAGTACGGGATTCTAGTCGTCACGTAAGTTCCATCTGTTCCGGATATGCTATGTTGTAGATGCTTATATAGTATCGATCAGCACTTCGAGCAAAGCGGATAGGATGAGAGAGTATCTTGATACCGCCAATGTTCCAGAATTGACAACCGAGGAGATCGAGTCGATTGAGAATGCTGGGGCGCAGCGCTATTATAAATTCCTGGTATTGTCCGATTGATTAGATGAGCGTTATAATACTGGTCAAAATACTTTGTAGTTAGTTTGTAGATTAACATTGACGGAAAATCATATTCTGCGAGGACACGCTGGACAATTTGT
The DNA here is from genome assembly GCF_016647625.1 of Suillus subalutaceus. NCBI lineage: Eukaryota > Fungi > Basidiomycota > Agaricomycetes > Boletales > Suillaceae > Suillus > Suillus subalutaceus. Next base: position 25,832 of record NW_024540289.1, on the reverse strand, counting down.
AGCATGAAGTATACATATGATCCCTACACGTGATGTACAGTACTTTGAAATGAGCTCCCAGATGAGAATGAAGTATCTAGAAGACTCATCAGACTTCGGAATCACCACTGATCCTGATAGTCCATCCAATCTTCCACATCACCGCCTATCCCTGGCAGGAGAACTGCACAAACCCTGAAGCCTGAGATGTAGACAGTTAAAGGAGAGGTGAACCCCATTGTGTATGAATTGCCCCGACAATAAACCGTATGTCCTAGAAAATGAAAATGAGCCCACACAAGAACCGGGCTGAGCCTCGGTCCTAGTAGAAATACGCACAGCACAATCAAAGCCGAAGATGATAGCTATGTCGCATCATGAGGTGCACAGAATAGGATAGTCAACGACCATCGCATTCGACCTTCAAGCATACATAATAGTATGCCTGCTCAGGCTGAAATTCATGCACATACTGTCCGTTGCGCAGGACGAAAAAAATGGTTCAAGAGGGAAAAGGTAGCGGAACAATCAGAAAAGTAGGAAGGAGTGTTAGATGTAACAGGATAAAAAGTATCAAAATAATGCACGAAATCCACCACATGTCTTCTTTAACGTTGACTGTCTGTGTCTTGGATAGACACGCAGCTGATCCAGAGCAAGAACCGAGTCCACCATCCAGCATGCTTTATGGTAATATCAAGGCGCGATGACGTCCCAGCTGCCGATGCGGTTGTGGCAGGTGGTTGCTGTGATGATGGTGGTGGTATGTTCTGTGTTGCTTCACCGGGTTGATACCACATGCCACGAGTATTGGGATGTTGAGAGTCACTTGTCTTTCTGGTATAATAGTTCCCCTGCACGAAAATGAGACAGCCAAAAAAAACACTAAAATGGAAACAAAAACGCACAGGCGAGATCTGACGGTACAGCGGCTGAATCCCCACCCGACTAACGTCAGGGGAGTTTGCAACTATCTCCCTTCCCGCATGATACATGGCATGAGTATTGGGATGTTGTGATTCACTTATCTTCTTTCTCGCATGATAGTTCCTCTGCACGAAAACGAGACAGTGCAAAAAAAAGCCTAGAATGGAACAAAAACGCACAGGCGAACTGTGACAGCGATGCGTGGCCAGCTGACCAGCGTCAGGGAATTTTGCAACTATCTCCCTTCCCGCATAATAGTTCCTCTGCCTGAAAATGAGAAAGTAAAAAAAATTAGAATAAAACAAAAACACACAGGTGAACTGTAATAACTCTGAATTGGAGGTCCGCAATTGGCGTTCGGATCTCTAAATCCAGCATAACTTATCATTGTATATGCTGAGGCGATTGAGCCTCGCAGTGGACGTTTCAATGCAGTCGGACTCGAGCGCACGTTTGCTTCACAGCAAATTGAGCTGACTGTACAGATCACACGCCCAGGCGCCCAAGTCCTTTCATATTGCAGTACCAGTTTTGTTCTCATAAATTATCAGCACCCTCGGTTATCCGGTCCACGCGAAATTACAGTGCCCACTCTTGCGCGTACACCGAGTCTCAGCTTGCACCACAGCCCCAGACACGATTCGTTCACCTGCTATTAGATGCATTCTTCTGCAGGTGAAGCATTTAAGCAAGTTGATCTGTGGAATCAAGCGTGTCGCGACAGAACGTTTTTATGGGGTTCGGGACTTTTGTAGTCCGAGTCACGTTCAATGGAATTCAGAATGAGCTCGCGTACATCAATGAAATAGCGAGGGCTCGCCAGGCTGTAGAACCACCACTGGCACCAGTACTCCATCAACAATCATCTCCCAAAATGCCTATCCCTGGTAAGAAGGACAACGCAAACGGTGAAGCTTGAGATGCAGGCAGTTGAAGCAAATCATATAGGCCCGACAATAACAGCAAATGTACGTCCGAGTAAGTATGCATCAAAATAGAGGAGGCTGCAGATGAGTCAGATGTAGCATAAGTACAAGGATTGGCTAACACATACTTGTAAAGTTCTGATACTGCTAAAGTCCCGGCTCCCGAGCGCGCCATGTGCATACTCACTTGAAGTCCTCACAATCATCGGCTAGGCGGAGGAATGATGCAGATGGCCACATCAGCAAGAGATCAAGGCGGGAAAAACGCGCTTGTTATTATGTAATGTTCTCTACTAACGTTACTCAGTTACTCTTCACGACTCCAACACTACAAAGTTTGACTCCTAGTTGTCTGACTAGGCCTGATTATCTAGTTGACATCAACCGAACTCCCCTGCAGCCTTCTTCCGGCTAACACTCGTCTCCTGCCTTCAAATTCAAGCTAGGTCCCATGCATGTATTTTTATCATCAAACCCGTGCATAAATTTATGTGAAAGAGCAGTGCCCGTGTGCAGCCAAATTCCAATCACGTCCATCTTTAGCTTCCGTCTTCCTCAGGCAACGTGTTTAAGAGCCGCTGAACAACAAACAACAAGAATCAACAGATGTCGAACGCGACGTTAATTCGAAAGCTCTTGAAACGTCTGTTTCAAGTGTTGGCGACGCTCGCAACTTCATCTGCACGGCGACTGCTCATTCTCGTATCATGCTTTCGACGCTTTGTGGCCAAGGTTCATGCTCCAATTTTGCATGATACTGACTCCAAGTTTTCCACCGTAGACTCGTGTTGTGCTGTCTTGACTGGGACTTCTAGTGCACGATGTTCCCAGTCCACCTTACCATTGCCGCTTCACACTACTCCGCCGAGTGCAGTAAGCCCTATGGCTTCAACACCTCCGTGTGCCATGCCTGTTTCAGGCGCTCCCCAACATGTTAATCCGCCACAGACGCCTTTGCCTCTAGCTGTCGGTAATGCAATCTCTGCCAATGGCCTCCCCATCACTCTCCATTTTGTGCCATCTGCTGTAGATCACAAATCACGATATGACGATCGTCCTTTTGTGTATGTGTATGCAGCTCATCACAGTGAATGGCCTTGAGAAGTTGCCCTCTAGAGATACATCTCACTCTAGCGGAATTCTAGCATTCACGAGGTCCTTCCCCAACCAGTGAGTACACCTAACCAGGCATCATGTTAAAGCGGATTACGACTGGTACAGGTCATGTTCTTGGTTGAATGGTGACTGGCAGCGGTGTATACATCCCGAAGGCGCACTGTATCTGTACAATGGCCGCAAGGTAAGTAATGCATATTTGTCTTCGACCATCGACCATGACGCCTGCAGAGAACGTTCACTGAAGCACACATTAACGAATATTCGTTCCGCTTGATGGACAGATGTGCGGATGAGCTATACGACCTGGCACGCACAAACTTACCAAGCATTGACGCTGATGATATCGAGCTCGTCGTGCAGGTAGTTCTGAACCAAGCAGATTCGTGTCAGTACTACTTTGTTGACCATGCAACCCGAACTCTCTTTTGGCTGCACGATTATGATCGAGCGACGGAGAATATATTCGATGGGTTCCAAGGCGTCTGTGATCCGAGTCATATTCGTACGTTATGGCAACCTGTGGCGCTCATGATATGAACTAACCAACAGGATATGCCTTGGAGTCTCAATACTGGTTTGTCGGTTATAATCGTGAGTCTCACTTACTTCCAGCTTACTTCTAGTCGGACCGATTCCAATTTGATTGTTAATGCGTTTTTAGATACAATATGACCATCCTCAATTGAAACGAGTAGGATGCATTGCGAACGCTACCCGAAACACGAGCTGGATCGAGTCAAGCTCCTGAAAGAACTGAGGGCGGTTGTTGTGCATGCGAGTGCAGGTAATCGACCTCCTGTAATTATCTCTGCATCCTTTTTGAACGCGAAACTTAGAGATCATCACTTCGGATACTTCTTTGTCGCCTTTTGGTGCTGATGAACTTTCCAGCATCCTGGAGCTGGTCAACCATCTTCAAGGTATGACAAGTCCTCTTCGAACTATTTATCTTGCAAAATCTAAATATTACATACTTCCAGAGAACGCTCAGGAAACTGATTTCCCTCATCCCACTTGTGTCATTGGTACGTGAAGTTATATATACGGTGCAATATATCCCAGAGATTCACTTTTTTAACAATAGCGAGGTTCATGCATTATTTCTGTATGTTCTCAGTCTTGACGTTTCGGCACTCAACTCATTTATTTTCAAGGCAAAGCCAAGTATTACAACTTCTGCGGCCTACCTTGCGCTCGTCTCGATGCCGATAAACCTGTGTACAACAATATTGCTAGCTTTCACCCACTGAGCGGTAGTCTTTCTTTGGCCCTTGACGCCATGCTTTTTTGGGCACCACAAGCACACTTGAACGATCTTCGAAGGGTGTGGGTAGATAAGTGCCTCAACTCACCGCGGTGGAAAGACTACAATGCAAAGCTCATGACGGAGTGGACCGGAATCACCATCTATGTGTGTATCATCAACTTAACATCGCACTTTATAACTTTATCCTGAGGTCATTCCCACCAGTCCACCGTCATGTTAGCCGTGGATGTGAGTTTTCTTGCAGTGCCGAACGTGAACATTTCCACATCGCAGTCGATCGGGATCATTGCTACCTATCTCTCGATCATCTTGATAACTGGCTCCTTGGTCGTCTCAGTCCTGCTGGTCCGTCAAAACCAAAGATATGGTTGTGAATCAGTGGACAAAGCGGTAAATCGTTGCCTTAGCGCGCATCTCTCTTAGGCTAACCAGTCTGCACAGGGAGACTTCCTGTATAATATGACTGACACGTTTTTTGGGGATAAAGGCCTTGCGACGGTCAACAGTCTTCCTTACGCGATGCTCATGTGGGGGTGGGTGGGATTGATATTCTATGGCCAGGGCTAATGACAGTTACCTTTCCCCTTACTAGGATGATCTACTTTTCAATTGCTCTACTGTACAATGTGTTCAAGTCTACGACAGTGGTCATGCTGGCATCAGTTGTCAGTGGATGTGCGGTGGTTACCATGTTTATATTGTGGTTCATCTGGGCATCAAGAGAGTTACATATCTTCAAGCGACTGGCTGAGCTCATCTTATCTGCTAGGAGTCGCGTCATAACACGCTTTGGGGTTCCATGAACCTCATATAAGACGACAAGAGTTTCCTAAACAACTTTGATTTCTCCGTAGATAACAATTCGACTCATCTGATACCAGACCACCCAACAGCCCACAGATTATTATACGCTGATGTATCCAAGAAATACTATATAATGATAACAGTCATGGAGAACGAAAACGAAATAATAGATGAAACAAAAAAGGCAAAGAACACGGAAGGTAAAATGTTGCACCCAAAGTTTAGTCGTTTGTGTCCTGGAAAGGGATGCAACAAACTTCGAGCATGCCTGTCTTATGGTGGTGAATAACATAATCATGCTCGTAGCATAAAATATCTAGGAATCGCTTCGTGAAGGTCTTGAACGAACCCGGTGATTCGCAGACAAAAGTTCACATCACAGCGGGCGTGATGTAAACTCAAGCCTGGACAGCCGTTCGCAGCAAAAAGTTGCAAGTTACGAAGAAGCCAGACCCCATACGGAGAGGAAGCATCCGGCTTCAACGATGAGCTGAGCCACTTCCGAGATGCATTCTCGCAACTTACGCAAATAGCCGTCGTGTGTCCACCTGGACGCTCGTCTGCACCAGTCAAGATTGTGTATAGATGATCTTGAAGGCGTTCGCGTCCAACTATGAAGCACCGAAGGTCTGATGAGGACAATTGGAGGTGGCTTTGGCCACCCTCGGCTAGGTGACTCCAACGGAGAATCGAAAGCGCATAGAATGAGGCAGGAAGGATCTCAGGAACATTACATTCTCGTGCGAGGCATATGGCCTCTAGGACACATTTTAGACCGATCTACAGGAGAAAAGGGAAGCTCACCAGCGGCATGAGGGAATGCGGTATATGTCATTTTGGTGAGGTCTCGAGGCCAGCGCAGAAATAGCTGACGTGTGCTCCATTGACGGAGGTCTGCAATGTCATATTTGTTGGATAGTCGTAGGGCTCCAGCTATGGTATCAAAGACGACAGTTTGGTTATTGAACTTCCTAGAGGCATAGTCATATACGATCACAGTTTGACGGATGAGGGGATGGCTCACTCGCGTTGGTACATCCATGTTAGGACGACTAGCCAGTCATTCGCGGAATCTTGCGACAAACTGACCAGAGGACACCCATGCATTCTCTCGATGTCGGCCGGCTGCGGAAGTTCGAGCATGTCCGCAAAAATGATAGAGCACATGAGCTTGCTCCGGTGAATCTTCCATGATTGCCCTTCAACACTAATCACGATGTCCCCATCGGCAAACCAAAACTGTGACTGCTCAATTAATGATTCGGATGTCCTCCGGTGACTCGTGCATTGTCGTTTCGCTGGAGGAGGCGTTATCTGCATATCCTCGCTGGCACTGTGCATCGTGGAAGAGTGATTAGTTTGAAGTTGTTGTAGTTGACATGATCGTAGTTCAAATTATGCATAGTGCCATTGATCTCACGTCGGTGGCGTGGAAATGGACGCGTCGCGTCTAATAGTGGGACCAAATTGTGGTGCTGGTAGTATACGTCATCGATATCATTCTACATCACCACCAGTATCATCTCCCGCAATTTCAAGTTTCCGTTTACGCACAGGCAATTCAGCACTATCACCATACCCTACGTAGTACGCCCGCCTTCTTCCGTAGCACCTCTATGTCCTGTTCAACCTCTTCCACCCACTGAAGTACAAGATATCTCCCAAGTAAATGCGTGTGTCGTGCGTATGCATTCTCCGCTTCCTGCCGGGTGAGGAACTCCAAGAACGCAAAACCACGCGAACACGAGTCGAACTTCTTCGGAAGACGTACGGATTTGAGATGACCATGTGCACTATATATAAGTGCAGGTTGAATGGGATATTAGACACGTAGACAGTGAATTGTACTGACCTAAACAGCTCTCTGATATCCTTCTTCGTAGCTTCAAATGGAACATTCTTCACTATCATCTTCGTCGACCTGCTCTTGGCGACTGTATTGTCCTTGGGCTCGTCTTCTGTTCCGCGCCCAGCGAACTTGACGTGCAATGAATGTCTGTCAAGTATAAAGCCCTGCATACCCTTCATAGCCTTCTTCGCATCTTCAGCCGTCTTGAACCCCACGAAGCCATACCCCATACTCAGCCTGGGGGCTTCAGCACCATGAACAGTAGGCCGTTTGGGATCAGGCTTGGTCTCGAACGAGAATCCAGAAGGACCACGGAAGACTTGCACCAGACGCTCTGCAGTGGCACTGAAAGCCAGATTCTTGACAAACGAAGTCGTCCCAGCAGACAAAGCAGGCTCGTCCGCATCAGCACCACCGCCAGCTTCCTGCTCGGCGATAGTGATCGGCTTGAATGCATTTATTAGCGTACGGTAAGAGTTCCCTGCTGCATCCTCAGTCTCCTGGAACATGCCCATCGGACCCTTCTTCAAGTAGATGGCACTACTTCCCAGACGTCGGTAAGCTACAGCTCGAAAAGCCTTGGCAGCTTCATCTGCCTGTTCGAATTCCACCACCACCATGGTACCTGCCAGTGGTACGATGACGCGGCTGAGTTCCCCATGTAACTCGAACATCTCACGTATCTGTTCCGCAGTAGTGCCATAAGGGATGTTCTTCACGAGTATCATAGTATCATCATAGTATCAGACCGCACTCGGGAAGAAAATGTCGACAAGATGACTCCCTGGGATTCAAGGTATGGCTTCGTCTCTTGGATAACGTGTCTCTGCAAGCGCAAGCTTGACCGCCGCATTATCTGACTCAGGATTCAGAATATCTGCCTTGGCAATTCCCATCCGACCAGCAATAGAGGATACCACTGCATAGCTCTGCACATGCATTGCATGAGATCTCGATATATAGTGCGTAACATGACAAAGGCTTGACGAACATTCGAGTACAACATACTCCAATTGAACTCCCGCCCAGCTGTGGCTTTACGCCGAGAACTCTTCTCATCTTTTAACGTTCGCTTTTCCTCCTCGCCCTCGAACTTACCTTTATGGTCAACAGCAGGAATGATGTGGAGAAGACGACCTTGGAAGGACGTCTTGTCCATAGGGTACCGCACGGGTAACACCGAGGGTCGGAAAGTTGACACCGCACCCGCACCCGCCAACACCGTACCCTTCACGGGTACGGGTACACACCGACCCGTCAATGTCGCGGTTTATGGAAAACACCGCGGTGTCTCTGAACACCGCGGGTACATTACCAAGAAGAGTGTATTAAGTATTAACAACAATGAAATAAAATAGTACTACTTTTCCTTGTCATTCTCCTCTGCTTCGACTTCATTTCGCTTCCGTTTTTGAGTCCTGACAGCGGCTAAAAGGTCCTCCATCACCAGAAGATCACTTCTGCCCCACGCTCCGAGGCAGAGAAAGGCACGAATTGTTGATGGTGCGAGTCGGTTGCGAGTAAAATGAAGGAGCTGCCGGCCCTGCGAGAAGACACGTTCAACCGCAGTTGATGTTGCTGAGCAAGATAATAAGTATTGATTGATTGAAAGAGGATTCGAAGGAGACATACCTGGGACAGAGAGATAGTCGAGTGCCATCCGATGCAGCATTGGATAAGCACGGCAGTTGTTTTGCCACCATGCGAGTGGGTCCTTGGTTTTCACAGTTGGTAATCGAAGAAACTCATCCAACTCGCTACTAGTAGTACGAGACATGGAACCAAGTGAGTAGTCACCAAAGTCATCCTCGTTCTGTATAGTTGTCAGTGTCAGTGCAAAATTAAATGTTGCATACGGACTGTGTCTGCTTCAATGTCATCAGTAATCTCGGCAGATTTCTCGTATTTATCAATAAACTCTTCGTGCTAGAATGATTCACGGGGGTACAAAAGACATGACAGAAATCAGTATAGCATTCACTTGTGATCCTCAAGCTCTCAGAGGAAGGAAAAACAGAGAATCAAACACGGTGTTCAATGGCTGTCGCGCGCCTGGTTCCCGATTTGGTATATTATACCCGCCCAAACACCGTCAACCCGCGGTGAATGGCCACGGTATGCTCAAGGGTACGACTATCCTACTCCGTACCCGTACCCTCCAAACCCGTCAGCATAGAACCGCGGTGTTACCCGTACCCGTGCGTTTCCCTAACTTGTCCAATGTCTCATGCGCCGAGACGGCAGACTTAAAAGTCACGTAGGCTAGACCCTTCGATTGCTTAGACAAGTGGTCGATGGGTATATGGACCTGTTAGGATAGGGATGAGTCAGCGAGGTGATCAGCGACACAAATTATAAAATGGGAATAAAAATCAGATAAATTTTCTACTATTGGTTCCCGGGGATCAGCAAATCCTTGGAGGATCAGATGTCCCTAAATGTTTATCATCAAGAAAAAGCGAAAGAAATGGAGAATACATGACAAGGCTACGGGATACTCGCCTGTGCAATTTCCCCGAACGGCTGAAATAGCTCCATGACCTCGGCTTCCGTACATGAGAAGGTAAGATTTCGAAGAAGTAATCGAGACGTGTGCGTAATCATCTTTGTTGTCGAGTCCTGGTGTTCCTCAGGAATGGCGCCAACCTGGTGCTCGTTGTCTGATTGCTCAGACTTTATCGAGTGATGAATCTGATACCAAGTTCATGCGTTGTCGCATCAATCGAGGTCCGATACAGTTTCGTTATTATCTGGTCCATCAGACGTCGCCGTTGTCTCTGGAGAGACGACCGGCAGTACTGGATAAGATTCCTTAGTTTCATTTGCCCACGACGGACCATTTATTGTGCGGGGTTGCATGACATCCATGAAGTGATCTAGCGGAGAGGCTGATGTTGCAGGAGCTGGAGCGCTTGTCTTACCATTCTTGTCCGCCTTGTGAACGTGTGGTCGCGATGACGGTCCTGGGTCCGCAGCGATATCTTCCAGGCGTCTTCTCTTATTTGGTCGAGGAGCTAGAGCATCCTTCACGCCTTGCAGATATATTTGTAAAACGAAACACCGACACTTGGGAAGCAAGAAAACTTACTGCGACAACCATGACATTAATTCGCAGTCGAGTCGATGAACGTGCAGTCAAACGACGAAACCGAATCGACGCGATGTGCCGTCCTGCTTGAGTGAAAAATTCAGATCTGTGATGGTTGCAGAGGGAGCACCTTGTTGTTCGAAGTGCTTTATGAGGCGATCTGGCGTGAGGTACGCGGGTAGATTTTTCACAATCAAATGTGAGGACAAGAGCAACACCAATTCAAACTCCGACTGGACGTACCCGTCTTTGTCATTGCACAAACTGGAAGCGGGGTTCGAGCTTGCACTCTACTGGTAAGTACTCTTGCCCTCAACGAAAGAAAAGGTATTTGTTGGATGTGGTGAGATGCATCGATGTGTATGACAAAATGACGTACGCGGAAACGAGTGAATTACCCTATTTGTACTGTGTTGGAGCCTTTTTTGAAATTCCATCGGGGCAACTTTCCGACATCATCTCAAAGTCCAAACCTCGAGTGTTTCTCTCTGACGCGTTCACCTTTCGAACGTCATCTCAAAATCCGACCTCGAGTACTTCGAATTCTCTAGTACTTCTCGCCTTTGTTAAATGTGTCCGTTACCACCTGCCATAACACCCTCGATAATTCTACCCCCATGCCAATCACGTACATATAGCATCGTTCAGCTTTTCTATGCAGTGCACTATGCAATACATTGGATCCCACATTTTGCCTTAGTCCTTGTGCTACTAGAATGAGTACCACGTTTCGAACAACCTATGATGAGAGTAACATGTTCGATCTGCATCACGGTACACTTTGAGAGTCACAACACGTCCCCCAACTCACATTAGCCTGTCGCTTTCACTGTTGGCTGACCTTGACATTGCTCTCCCGCTAATCCTAGTTTAGTCCGCCTCAGCGCTTACTGCAACCACACAAGCGCCCTAGACTACCCTCAACAACATGGAAATACACGTGTAACATTACCTCAACCCTCAACCCCTTCCTCTCCCTCTCACCCAAACTTCATCCACAGTTCCCAAATCCCCATTCCCGTCTTCTTCTACTACCCTTTCTGTCTACCATCCAGCCCATCCTCAATCCTGGTCGTTTTGCTTCATCGCACTATCATGCCCGGTAGCTTAGAAGGCCGATATATCAGACTTGAGAGTGAGTTGCTTCATACCACATTCGTATCTGTTATCCTCACATTCTATCTACAGTTATCAGTGGAAAAAATATCAAAGTTCCCTCCTTGCGCATCCCCGCAGGCATCCATGTGTCCGTCAATCTCGACTCGAGCAGACGCTGGAAATCAACAATCGGTGTCCTATCATCCGACGAATCTATAACGTGGCGCGATAGTGTGACCTTGTACATGTTCATCCAGACTTTCCGACGCAACTCGAGGACTGATCTTGTGTTTGTAGATCATCAGATGCGTCGCCTACGTTATCAGTGGAGATCAGGGCTTCCTTCGAGCTCGATTGCATGCTAGGCAATGGAGAAGTTGTCGGAAAACTTGACAAATCATGGGATGAGCTGCTAGATCATGGAAATGAGCCTTTCGGTGAGTAACCTCCTTCCCACTCATGCGCGTACACTCACATCTTGTAGACATCTCCTTTCCGTCTGTTCACTCTTCCCTCACACTAAAGGCCACGGTTCTACATGACTGTGACTATCAGGACAGCGCACTGCCTGACGTGAGTAACATCAGCCTCTGTGTTGTTCGCTTTTGTAGACGGAACACCTGCTGTAGTCCATCGTTGAGTGTCAGATTGCTCAAGACACGGATGCGGGCCATGAACGATTTGCCACATACGTGACAAGCAAGACGGTCTCTCACCTGAATGATGCTGTAAAGCATTTTCAGTTGGTCCTGGACCAATGTCCAGTCGGCCATCTTCATCGGGCAGCGGCTCTCACCAACCTTGCGTGGGCTCGCCTTAAAGGCTACATTCGAAACGATTTTCAAGACATCGACTCTATCACTTCTCTCTTCCGCGAAGCCCTTGCATTGCGTCCGCAAGGCCACCCCGATCATCCCTTATCCATCTATAACCTCACTGAAGCGCTGACCTGGCGCTACAGCAAAGAGAACTTCGCCGTCGTCTATATCCAGGAATGCGCGCAACTGTCCTGCAAGCTATTGCCCCTCTGTCCAGAGGGCACCTACCTTCATAGCATCGCGGCAGGGGCAAATGGCGTCGATTATGTGATCCGCGAATGCAACAAACTTCCAAAAGACGCATCCGATGAAGGCATCCACCTTCGACGAGTCGTACTCGAGCTTTGTCCTCTGGGCAGCGCACACCGTCCGAAAGCACTCGACAAGCTTGCACAGGCAGTTGAAGCACGCTTTGACCAGCGCGGCACCATTGATGATCTAGCAGAGAGCGTACAACATGGCCGTGAAGCCGTTTCTCTGTGCCCCAAGGGACATTCTGAACGCGACACCTACCTGAATAACTTGGCCTACTCACTCCGGTCCCGCTTTGATCACCAAGGCAACTCAGATGACCTCAATGAGGCCATCTCTTTGTATGAAGAAGCGCTGCGCCTGTGCCCTGTTGGGCACAAATCTCGTGATTTCTCATTGAACAACCTAGGACTCGCCCTCTGGACCCGTTTCAAGCAACGTGGTGATGTTAACGACATCATCAGATCCATCAGCCTCCAGCGCGAGGCACTGACGTTGTGCCCGCCTGGGAATCCATATCGTGATTACATGCTTAACAACCTTGCGCTCGGGCTCGAAACCAGATATGAGAAATTAGATGCCAGCGAGGATCTCGACGAGGCCATCAACCTCTACCGGGATTCACTTCAGTTAAGGCCGCATGGCCATCCACTTCGCTATTCAACTCTTAACAATTTGAGCTCGGCGCTCCGTTCTCGTTTCACGCAAACTCGGAAGAATGAAGATATCGAGGAGGCTATTCGACTCTGCCAAGAGTCGTTGGAGGCTTTGCCTTCACTGCACCCTAAGAGATATTTCAGCTACATGTGGCTGCAGGAAGCCTATTTATCTCGTTTCAGGGTGCAACGCGAGTCTGCTGATTTGTCCCTTGCTGTAGAAAACTTCAGACTGGCATCACAACATCCCACTCAAGGACTCCCAGAACGCATCAACGAGGCGATCAATTGGACTTTTGCAGCGGGAGAGTCACAGTCATGCCTCTGCACTAGAAGCCTACAAAATCTTTTTCGAGCTTCTCGACAGACATTTGTCAACGCGATCTTCAATTGTTGCACGGCGCGAAGCTGCTTCTGCTTTTCGTCGTGCCAGAACATTGCCTGTGGATGCGGCATCATGTGCCATACGCCTTGACAAACTACGAGACACAATTGAACTTGTGAGCAGGGCCGCGGCCAGCAATGGTCCTTGGCCTCTCGTCTGAGAAGTCCACTTGAGGACCTCGAGTCGACAAATGCCAACCTTGCTCACCAGTTCTCGGAGCTCAGCAAGCGTCTGTCTGATGCTCAGGGTTCCGCCGGCAGTGCTGATCGAGCTGCTGCTGATCGAGCAGCGATACAGCACAGGAGACTCCAGCAGCAGTGGGGAGCAGTGGTAGTTGAGATCCGGAATCTTAAGGGTTTCTCGCGGTTTCTTGCTCCCACCTGCATACCAAGACTTGCAAGCGGCAGCGCGTCATGGCCCAGTCATCATCCTCAATGCGAGTCAATATTTGTGCAGCGCCATCGTTGTCCCGACCTCAGGAGAGCCCCACCACGTCAGCTTCTCGCGTGTCACTCTCACACATCTGGAAAAGCTCAAGAGTGACTTTGCAGGGAGATACGACTTGCATCTTTTATGCGCCCAGAGGAGACGAGGAAGGAATTGCAAGTCCTCTTGAGGACAGTGTGGGACGAGATCATGCTCCCCATCGTCATCGTCCTCCAGCGTGATCTCAGAGTAACGAGTGGCTCTCGAATCTGGCTGTGTCCAACTGCAACCTTCACTTCCATTCCTCTCCACGCAGCTCACCCCTTTCGAACGAAGGCAGACGGACGGCGTGAACTATGCCTGGAGGACGTCTATATCTGTTCTTACACGCCGACCTTTCAGCTCTGATCAGATCTAGGCAGATGATGAAGAAACGTGTGACTCCGTCATTCGTCGCAATCGGACAAAGTTCACCGGGTGCGGGGCAAGGCGAGGCGCTGTTGACTGTTGACAGCGAGCTTGAGCTCGTCCGCAAACTCGTCCCCGCGACGGCCAACTCCACCACTCTCTCCGGCGACGATGCCACTCGAGCAGGTGCACTCGATGCTTTACAACGCAACACCTGGGTGCACCTCGCTTGTCATGGGAAGCAAGACCGCGAGCAGCCTTACTATTCATGTTTCGCCATGAAAGACAAACCTCTCACGTTGCTCGATATCATGGAGAAAGACATTCCTCACGCTGAGTTTGCATTCTTGTCGGCGTGTCATACCGCTGTTGGCGACGAGAAGACACCAGACGAAGTCATCCACCTCGCAGCTGGACTCCAATTTTCAGGGTTCAAGAGCGTCATTGGCACGCTGTGGGTGGTCGACGACGCTGTCGCAAAACATGTTGTCGAAGCTTTCTACAAGAAGATGGTCAAGGGTTTGGAGGATGGTGATATGATGGACTGTACGAAGGCGGCCTGGGCACTCAACCGTGCTACAAATGCCGTGAAGACGAAAGTGCCGCTCGAGCAGCGGATGGTTTTCATACATATTGGTGTGTAGTTCTATGTCTCATTGTTTCGATATCGTACAGTTCTTCAGGTTATTCTCTTTCGTCTATGCTGTACTTAAAGTTGTAGGAATTAGTGTACTGCCCTCTGTCGCACTCCCATGCTCCAGCTATCTTGTTTTCGCTTTCGCAAGTATTGTTGTCTGTTCTGGAGTCTTCAGCCAAGTCATTCGTTGCTCGATGACAACGTGTGTATTTGAATGTTAGTGATATCGTTTTTTCTGCTGACTCTGCTCGGGCACGAGTCGTCCTTCTAATGAGTCATCCTTTAAGTTCAGAATTCTGGAATCGGGCCCTTACCTCGCAACTAAGCGCCCCGTTATGCTCTTTCCATGACATAAATGCAGTATACATACTATGGACCCGTTCATACTCATACGCAGGCACCGAGTTGTTGCTATCACACAGTGACCATGTCTGTAGGCGCCTATAGCCCCCCAAAAAATTACGTAGATCGAATGTTGGGTGACGTGGCGACAGAAACGTGTAATAACTACAAGACCCGTGTGATGAAATGCTGATTGTGAAAAGATACACCAAAACATCGAATGAGTACTGTCCCACAGCAAAGCGGTACGATTGCCAGTTAGAAGGTACCAAAGAACAGTTGTCACATGTGGCTTGGAGCCGCGCCAGAAGGAGGAAAAGCGGCGGAGGGTGTGTTGACTTGGTGCTGGAGTGGGACGGTTATGTGGCTCATGGGATTGGGATAGACGAGTGCGCAACTGCCAACGTATTTGTCAAAGCATTCAACCATAGATGGAGACATATACATTGGTATCTGGCAGTGCACCATCAAAAAAACCCTGCGGGTATCCGACGGGCACCTTTTATCTCTAGAACTGATCGTGGTGTAGCATCTTTGACGATAACGGAAAGGTCCCATGTGTATATGGCAGTCGGCGCAGCTAGTGATGAGGAACTTTCCATCAGGAGAAAAGGTTGCGGAGTTCACGTGGTCTTCATGGTGAAGTAGTGTTCCGATGGGTTGGTCGATTTCGAGGTTCAATAGTTGTGCTTCCTTGTCCAAGGGTGCTCCGCTTGCGCATGCGAGGATGTGCTCATTGGGAGATAGTGAAATGGTAATTGATGAACATTTTCCACTTGCCAACAACAGCCGTCCATGTGGCTGTGTCGAATTTCATGATGTTGAACGGCCGAGGTCCATGCCAGGCACGTAATGTTAACTCCAGCGTCCAGTGTTTGAGTAATTCGCGTGTGTTGGCATCCCAGATTTTCAACACTGCGTACCCGCCCCGTCGCAATCATCTTGCCATCGGTGAGTAGCAAACCGCCGCATTCATGGCTTCCATGGCTGTCTTGATTGTTCTGAAGATAGTATTTCCGCTCAACATCCCATACCCTGAATGTTCTATCCCAGGATCCGCTCACCACTCGCCCTCTGCCTGAACTCCAGCACACAGACTGCACTCTTATTGTATGTCCCATCAATGTTTTGATGACCTTGCCCGTGTCGACATTCCACAATTCCACTGCGCCTTCCGAACTCCCACTTGCTATGGTCTTACAATCCGGCGACAATGCTACGGCGTGCACTCCTCTTTTTTTGTCCTCCCATTCCTCCCAAAACTTCATGCCCTTCTCCAAGTCCCAGACTTGGAATGAGCCATCATCCCGTGAATAGGTGATGATCCGCTGTCTACTGGGTAGGTGTATGGTGTAGCTAGGGAAACGCACGGGTACGGGTAACACCGCGGTTCTATGCTGACGGGTTTGGAGGGTACGGGTACGGAGTAGGATAGTCGTACCCTTGAGCATACCGTGGCCATTCACCGCGGGTTGACGGTGTTTGGGCGGGTATAATATACCAAATCGGGAACCAGGCGCGCGACAGCCATTGAACACCGTGTTTGATTCTCTGTTTTTCCTTCCTCTGAGAGCTTGAGGATCACAAGTGAATGCTATACTGATTTCTGTCATGTCTTTTGTACCCCCGTGAATCATTCTAGCAATTTATTGAGCTGACACTTCGTTGCAGAGAAGCTCGAGTCACTACCATAAAGCCAAGGCAAAAACTCGAGACCAGTAAGTCCACTGAGTCGTCTCCCCATGAAAACTAAGCTCACAAAGAAGGCATCTGATGCTTCGTCTACCCAGTCACACTCATCATCTAAGTCTATCTCGTCGTCCATCTCCGAGAAGGCCAGGTCACTCAAAAAGGCTGTTGCAAAGGGTGCTAAGGCTCTGGCCCGCCCCTTGAAGAAGGTCAAGCAGTCATTTGTGTCTCGGTCTTCTCGATCGAGCCCCACAGACACCGTTGATCTTACGCGATCAAGTACTGATTCACTTGCCACTGACGATAACAAATCAACGGCAGGTGCATTCGAGCCTGATCCCGATCCTTCTGCAGATCTTGGTATGTTTCTTTCCATTGATTTTTGCAAATATCTGATTATACAATGATACAGAGGCTCTCAAGAAGACTTGGCGGTCACCTATCTATAGTTTCTTTTCATCCGAAGTTGTGGTCCAACACCACAATGGCCGCTTGTGTCATTTTTTCCCGTGTGGTGCGCGTAAGTGTAAGACAGCTTTAGGTGGTGTGCGCCGCTATCAGGATACAAAGGATAAGTCCTCGACGACTAATCTGAAGCACCATGCCATTGGATGCTTTGGCGAGGATGCCGTCAACAACGCCATGAAGGGCAAGGATGCTGGTGCTAATAGTGGCTCTGTCTACGCAGCATTTGCACGCCAAGGCCAACAGCCCGTCCATTACTCCCATCGGACACACACGAACCCAGAAGTTCGGTAAATGATCTGAATCTGGATATTTTTGCATGCTAACATTAGTTTCAGTGCTCGTCTCGTGAAATGGATCACTGAAAGTAATCGCCCAGTTAATATAATCAATGATCGTGAACTCCGCGAGCTTCTTTGTGCAGGTCGCCCGAACATTGAACTTCCATCACCTGATGTATTGTCCCGCAATATCAAAGTAGCATTCGAGAAGTGTAGCGAACGCATTGGACAGCTTCTCCGTGTAAGCTTTTCGCTAACATCAGAAAATTGGCTAACACAATGGTTAGGATCACCCTGGACGCTTACACTTTGCCACGGATGCTTGGACTTCACCCAACCACCGTGCTTTTGTAGCGTGGACAGTCCACCTCGAGTATGAGGGTAAAATGTTTTCATTTCTGCTTGACATCATTGAAGTTGCCGAGGTACGTCACAGGCCATTTCGAATGCTCCACCGATCTTCACAATCTTATCTTATAGTCACATACTGGTGCTGCAATGGCGAAAGCCTTTCAAGCAATGCTTGAACGCTTTGGGCTGACGAAGAGAGTAAGCCGATCTTGAATATTGCAGAAATCATGCTAACGTGAAGATTGTAGATTCTTGCAGTCAATGCTGATAACGCGACTGCCAATGATACTCAAACAACAAAGCTTGCGAGCCTCGACAACTCGTTTGAGTCTGTCAACCGTGTTCGATGTTTTAATCATACTCTCCAGCTTTCGGCAAAAGCTTTGCTGAAACCATTCAGCTCCGAGTCATCAGCAGCATCAACATCTGAAGCCAATGATGATGTGGATGATGATGAGCCGCCACTTATGTTAGATGATGATTCGGAAGTAGAGGAAGTTGACTTGACCTCTGAGCTTGATGACGCTGATGACAATATTGACGAGTTGGAAATGCTCTCGCAAGCCAATCGTGAGAAGATGTTAGATGACACTGCCGCTGTCAAAGGAACTATTGCAAAGGTCAGTGTCTTAGATCCGCATCTAATACTAGCTAATATCATATGGCAGATTCGTGGTCTGTCTTTCGCTGTAATTCGTTCAACAACTCTCTTGCTCCCAGCATGGCGACGGGCATGTGGAGCATCACACTTGAAAGAAAAGCTCATGCCACGTGATGTTGCGACACGTTGGAATTCCACATATGACATGCTGGTCTTCGCGTTACAGTATCAGGTACCCATTGATCGCATAACGAGTGATAAAAGCCTCAGGCGGGCTAAAAAATATGAATTGGATGACGATGAGTGGAAAATTGTTGCTGACCTCGTTGCGGTTCTCTCTGTAGGTCTCGCTCGTCATACATTGTATTTATTTGTCTCACTTATTTTGATCCACCAGCAATACAAGAAGGCTACCTTGTTCTTCTCTCAGGACTCAGCCACTATCGCAGCCGTGATACCGGCAATGGACAAACTTGATAGCAAGCTCAATCAACAGACGAAGGAAGCATATCACCCTGCAGTTGTGTCGGCTATGCAGCTTGCAAAGAACAAGATGGATCGCTACTGGAAGATTACAGATCTCTCCAACGTATACCGCATTGCCATGGGTCAGCCTTTCAAACTTTCATTGACATCATTGATTAATCATCTTCATAAAGTCCTACATCCTGGCTTGAAGCTCGAGTACTTCCGTGAGCATTCCTGGGAGAAAGAATGGATTGACATTGCCGAGAAGCTCGTTCGCGAAGAGTTTATTGATAAATACGAGAAATCTGCCGAGATTACTGATGACATTGAAGCAGACACAGTCCGTATGCAACATTTAATTTTGCACTGACACTGACAACTATACAGAACGAGGATGACTTTGGTGACTACTCACTTGGTTCCATGTCTCGTACTACTAGTAGCGAGTTGGATGAGTTTCTTCGATTACCAACTGTGAAAACCAAGGACCCACTCGCATGGTGGCAAAACAACTGCCGTGCTTATCCAATGCTGCATCGGATGGCACTCGACTATCTCTCTGTCCCAGGTATGTCTCCTTCGAATCCTCTTTCAATCAATCAATACTTATTATCTTGCTCAGCAACATCAACTGCGGTTGAACGTGTCTTCTCGCAGGGCCGGCAGCTCCTTCATTTTACTCGCAACCGACTCGCACCATCAACAATTCGTGCCTTTCTCTGCCTCGGAGCGTGGGGCAGAAGTGATCTTCTGGTGATGGAGGACCTTTTAGCCGCTGTCAGGACTCAAAAACGGAAGCGAAATGAAGTCGAAGCAGAGGAGAATGACAAGGAAAAGTAGTACTATTTTATTTCATTGTTGTTAATACTTAATACACTCTTCTTGGTAATGTACCCGCGGTGTTCAGAGACACCGCGGTGTTTTCCATAAACCGCGACATTGACGGGTCGGTGTGTACCCGTACCCGTGAAGGGTACGGTGTTGGCGGGTGCGGGTGCGGTGTCAACTTTCCGACCCTCGGTGTTACCCGTGCGGTACCCTAGGTGTAGCGGATGTTGTTCTTTACATCGATCTTTCGGTAAGTTATTGTCGCTGGATTCTCGTTCTTCGCAGGGGCTGGATGCTCCATGATTTTGGTTTCGGGATTCACTTGATGGGTGCATGACAATTTCAGCTTGTCGTACGAATCCATCACTTACTTGGAATCCAGATGTACTTGACTTGTACACAGAAAGACGAATGCGGAACGAAAGCCGCGATAGAGTGAGTGTTTCGTTCAACGGAGATTCAAGTCAGGAGGGAGGTCGATAAAGTCTTCTGCAGGTGCGCTTTCTCTCGTGTTTGCCTCGCGGTTTTCAGCTCATGGCTATGCAGTTTAAGCGCCCGATCATGACGATATGCGCATTAATCCTTTGGTATCACGGTCCTACTATCTCGCAAACTTTGTTTTCTCCACTTGCCCAATGCGATTTTGCAATTGTCGTATTTATCTTTTCTCTCCACATTTTCGTTGAGTCTAACTGGACTCATCCTGGTCCTCTCTCCGACTTTGGTTCTCAACGTCCTACGTGAGCTTTTCTTCGTCTCCCTACTAACTACATCGCAGTCTGGCCATAACGATTCCGATTTTCGTGGATGAGACTGGTCATCCTCGTCGGTACGTTGTCTGCACTCATGTCTTTAATACTCGGAGCTGTACAAACGCCCTTTGCCTTTCAGTAAAAATCTCGAATATGGCAGGGCAAAGGCTGTTAACAACACCATCAAGCGCGACAAACGATAGCCCACATCTTGGCACCTACCTCGCAGATGATCAGCAATTGGGTACAATTCTCCACAATCGGATTCGGTGAGATGGGCACGGCTGCCCCGTCATTGCAATGCTCCTTGACACCGACAAGGACGGTGAGATCTGCTCGTGTCATATGAATCACACAAATTGGCGAAGGTTAAGAGCAATATGAGCTCGCGAGTATACACACGACGAGGCTTTCATTTATGGCTGGCCTGATGCCGAAGGTTAAGAACACAAGAACTGACTACTAACTACAGACTGAGTTACAATGAATATACCATGAAGCATGCTATACAGGGATGTCCAAGATGTACCTAACGTTGACCGTCTGTGTGTTGAAAAGATACGCAACCAATCCAGAGTAAGAACCGAGTCCACCACCCGGCCCCGAGTTATGATAATATGAGAATGTGACGATGTGCCAGTTGCCACCGCGGTAGTGGCGGTTGTAGGAAGTCCCTTGGGTGTCGTAGCAGTGGTGAGTGGTAGCCGCGATGATAATGCTGTGCCCTGTAGTGTTCCAGTGGGCATAACGTAAGTATTGGGAGGTCGAAAGGTGCCGGAAGCTTTCTTCTTCTTTGTTGCGTGAAAGTCAGTAATGAAGAATAAATGAGAGTGGAAAAAAGGTACAGGCTTGCCAAAACTACGTGCTCTTACGTCTAATAGTAATCTCCTCCGCGTAGCATGCCAGATACTATGTTTCGAGCCCAGATGAGAGGGCGGCATCGTGCACGAGACCACCTGGGAGGATGAGCGAGCTCATGATGCCATTGAAAAAGAAATGTATCTAAGCTTACATTATCTGATGGAAGGCCAGCTTCTTTGAGGATAGCTGAAACGTCCCATATGTATATAAGATCGTAGTTGCGGCGAGTGACGAGGAACTTTCCATCCGCAGAAAAGGACGCAGATTTTAATTCCACGTATACATCTTCATGGTGAAGTGGTGTTCTGATGGGTTGATTGGTTTCGATGTTCCATAGTTGCACAGCTGTCTTGTCGACGGATGATGTGCTTGCGAGGATGTGGACGAAGTTTTCCGCCCTCATCGATGTCATCATTTGAAATGGTTTTGAAAAATATTTCGTGTATGTCGATACTAACAGCTGTCCACGTGGCTGTGTCGAATTTCTCGATCAAGTCGGATCCCCCGGCGAAAAGTGCTCTTCCATCCAAGGTCCATGCCAGGCACCAATATTCACCATCGCGATCAGGAGTTTCGAGCAATTCGCCTGTGTTGGCATCCCAGACTTTCAGCCCCGTCAACCCGGTTGTGGCAATCATCTTGCCATCGGGTGAGTAGCAAACCGCGTACATGCATCCCCCTCCCTTGATTGGTCCGACGATAGTTTCTCCACCCTCGACATCCCATATTCTGAATTTTCCAGACCAAGACTCTCCGCTCACCACTCGTCTTCCATCCGGACTCCAGCACAGAGAACCCGCTTTCTCTGTCTGCCCCGTCAATGTTTTGATGACCTTGCCCGTGTCGATGCTCCACAATTTCACTGCGCCATCAGGACTCCCGGTTGCTACTTTCTTGCCATCCGGCGATAATGCTATGATCTCCACTTCTCTTTCTTTGTCCTCCCATTCCTCTCCAAACTGAGTGTCCCTCTCCATGTCCCAGACTTGAAATGATCCATTACTCGATGAATAGGTGAGGATCTGCTGTCCACTGGGCAGGTGTAGGATGTGGCTGGTGTCATAGTTTACTCTGATCTTTCGGTAAGGTATTGTCGTTAAGTTCTCGTGCTTCGCAGGGGTTGGTCGCTCCATGACTTTGGTTTCGGGATTCACTTGATGGGTGCGTATTAATTTCAGCTCTTGCCTTCAACCGCTGTACAAATCTATCACTTACTCAGAATCCAGATGCTACTCGATTCGTACTGAAAGAGGAATGCAGAACGAAAGCTCAGACGGGGTGGGTGTTTCGTTCAATGGAGACTCAAATCAGGAGGGAGGTCGTCGTTAAAATCTTCTGCAGGTACGTTTTCCTCGCTTCATCCTCGTGTTAGCTTTACTGATTTAGTACTGCTCGTGCAGTCAAGCGCCCAGTCATGACAATATGCGCATTAACGCCTCGGCATCATGGTCCTACTATCCCGCGATCCTGCGACCAGTGTTTGTTTGCTCGCCCAATGCGACTCTGCAATTGTCGTACCTATCTTTGCTTTCCACATTTCTGTTGAGTACAAATGGACTCATCGATCGTGACTCTCAACGTCCTACGTGAGCTTTTCCTCTTCTCCCTACTAAATCGCATTCTAGTTATTCTGCTTACATTTTTCTAGTCTTCGTCTAATCAGTCACTTGCGGTCGCTTCCAGATCCACGTCCCTATACTCGGAGCAACGTGTCGAGCAAATAAATAGAATAGGCTGCCTCTATCGCCCTTCGTCTACTGAACACAAATCATCTATCAGCAAGTCGTTCCCGACCATTCGTCGGTATTCATATCCTACCGTTAAGCAGGAACGCGCTGCTCGGATCGTCAAGTATCTCTTCATCTCACGAATCAGACATGTACGCACCATGAACTCAAGGCTCGTCTCACCATAGCTCAGCGAAAGCTTCAACTCTCGATTACGCACCCGATTTGAGATGTGAAACACTGTCCATGTTTGAAGGACCTACATGGCGCTCAAGAAGATCCCCTTGCCTGGCTTCTTCACACGGAATCTCGATGCAGAGTTGAATCGGCAAGGAAGGCGCTGTTTAGCACAGGACCGGAAGTCTAGCGCGGGAGGTAGGACCCAAGACCAGGACAAGATAATTGCATTGGCCCAGTGAAGGGTGTGGACTTACTTGACAGTAAGAGACACCATATTGATGCTGAGATGCCGACAGAGATGAAAAAACTTTGCATGCCGTCAAAAGATTGATCTCCACAGCATACTATTACGTTGTGTAAAGCTGTGAAGCGAACACGAGGCATCATGCTATCATCATATGTCCATAGTAAGTATATGAACAGCGGCCTCCCTCTCTGTATCAAGCACAGTATTCACTCCACAGCAGTTTTCAGTCCGCGTAGCAGGAAGTACTTGTAAGTAATCGATGGCTTATTTGTCCAAATGGAAGGCAGGAGCTGAATTTGACCCTCAGGTCCGATCTGCACAGCCTGCACTCAAGTTGTGATGAAGTGACAAAACCCGAAAACCTGTGCAGAAGTTACATATAAGTGACCTCCTGATTCGACTCTTTCAGCAAAACGTCCAGACTCCACTCCTTCGCAACCTTCAACCTGTGCGTGTTCATTCTCTGTACAAGTCAAGTACCTATAAGTGATGGCCATCGGGAAAAGAAGAAACTGTGTGTCCCAGCCTGTGTGTTGTTCGTTCCTCTAGGTTCTTTTCACTGTCTCAGTCTTTACGCAGAGAAACCATCACGCAAGAGGAAAGACACGTCTATCCTCTCAGCTTCCCAAGACCACACAGCAAGCCAGCGAAACAACCAAGAGCACGTCGTCGTCCTCACAGTTATCAGCCACCTCTGCCTCTCAGTCCTCGACAGTCGCTGGTCCTGCGATCGGGCACGTGAAGAATGATGCCTCAATTCTAAGTCGGATTCTCCACTTCCTGTGCAAAAGGATCGTGATGTTTTGGTGGCGTGATGATAATTCACCAGTAAATCTTTTCTTTTTTGCACAAGTTAAAGTTGATTGTTTCCCCCAAAGAATTGACTTCGAGTATCGGAGGTGACATAGGTAGAAACAGTGTTTGAAGTATGGATGCAAGATCGATATTATCTCCCATGAA
The DNA here is from genome assembly GCF_016647625.1 of Suillus subalutaceus. NCBI lineage: Eukaryota > Fungi > Basidiomycota > Agaricomycetes > Boletales > Suillaceae > Suillus > Suillus subalutaceus. Next base: position 1,441 of record NW_024540289.1, on the reverse strand, counting down.
GGTCGTCCGAACTGTAGGCCTTCATGAGCCCAGCCATCCAGGATGTGAAGACGTCAATGGTAACATTGATTCACGACACAGGTAGATGCAATAACGTTGAGGTCGAACCACCTTGCAGCTCTTGCTTCTCGATCTGTCTCGACATTAAATCGATGTGAAGTGCCGTCTGGCTGGAGCGAAGTTTCACTGATCTATGATGCTTCCAGAGTGCGTGCGCCCTCGTTCGAAGTGCTTTCTGAGGCGAAGGTGCTCTGGCAGATTTTTAAGCACCAAGTGTGACATCGTTTAAAAATAAGAGGAAAAATCTCATGCTAAAGATGCCACCGTCAGCGAACTAAAGTTGCGACTATTTAGACGATAATCACGATATTCTGCGACTGCTTGTGAGGTTGCGCGTTACAGGTTCGCCGGAGGGAGCGGTATCTGTATATGCTTGTCGGAATTGTGCATCGTTGAAGAGTGACTAGTGATTAGCGGCTGCTGGAGTACAAAACTTGAACTAGACTCGAGTTGCTCGACACGAGCATAAGGGTTTGCCGCACGAACACTAGCTCCGAGCTCCTAGTGCAGGAAGTACCGTAGCACAATGAAGGCAGTGTACGGCCCGTACCCCATACTCAGCCTGGGGGCTTCAGCACTAGGAACAGTAGGTCGTTTGGGATCAGGCTCAGTCCGTACTCTCGCGAACGAGAAACCAGAAAAACCCCGGAAGACTCGCACCAGACGCTCTGCAGTGGCACTGAAAGCCAGATTCTTGACGAATAAGTCGTCCCAGCAGACAAAGAAAGCTCGTCCGCATCAGCACCGCTGCCAGCTTCCTGCTTGGCGATAGTGATCGACTTGAATGCAGTTATCAGCGTACGGTCAGAGTTCCCTGCTGCATCCGCAGTCTCCTGGAACATGCCCATCGACCCTTCTCCAAGTAGACGACACTACTTCCAGACGTCGGTAAGCTACAGCTCGAAAAGCCTTGGCGCTTCATCTGCCTGTTCGAATTCCACCACCGCATGGTACCTGCCGGTGGTACGATGACGCGGCTGAGTTCCCCGTGTAACTCGAACATCTCACCCGCAGTGGTGCCATAGGGGATGACTAGTATTGTAGTATCAGACCGCGCTCGGGAAGAAAATGTCGAAGATGACCCCTGGGACTCAAGGTATGACTTCGTCTCTTGGATAACGTGTGTCTCTGCAAGCGCAAGCTTGACCCCGCATTGTCTGACTCAGGATTCAGAATATCTGCCTTGGCAATTCCCATTCATCAGCAATAGACGATGCCACTGCAATCGCTCTGCACATGCATTGTATGAGATCTCAATATAGTGCGTAACACGACAAAGGCTTGACGAACATTCGTACAACATACTCCAATTGAACTCCCCGCCGCTGTGGCTTTACGTCGAGAACTCTCTCATCTTTTAACGTTCGCTTTTCCCCCTCGC